>NW_007733930.1:5715-7811 GCF_000696425.1 Galeopterus variegatus
TATGTGGGATCCAAACCCTCGGTGGGAGCGCCACCGCGCTCCCAAGTGGCGCACTGTAGCAGTACGCCACCGGGCCGGCCCGGAAAATCTAACTTTAAATGTCAGGAAATGTTTTCTTGTATAAGTTACACATATATTTCCCGAACTCAAAGTTCGTAACTAAGGAATGTTTAGAAATTTAGATGAGAATTTCTATTTCCACATTTTAAAAGTGTCTCTCCCCAGTATGCTTTTATTTTGTCTTGTAACTCTTATTTATGAGGTAACTGACTTAGAGCAAGAGCCTTTGGTCACTCTTTAACAAATTATCTTGCTCTTTAAACAAATCTATTTAAACAAATTAACAAATTATTTGAATTGGATTACAAATTTCTTGGACTACAAACATATTTGTAAGATTGGATGTGGTAATGATAAAATTTGTTTCAGTGACAGCATTATTAAGGAAAAAATATTTGAATATATCTTTAATTAATGCTGTTTACTTATTTTTACTTTTAGTTATATAAAAACTAATATATATTTGGGATTTTAATATTTTAAAAAATAATTTTAAAATTACAGAACAATTAGAAGACTAGTGCCCCAAACTCCCATTTACTCTTTACCCAGCTTACTTAAATGTTAATATTTTACTATATTTTCTTTATCATCTTCTTTCAATGTGTATATGTATATCTGTGTGTGCATATATTACGTTATAACCCATTTGAAAGTAAGCAGCAGACATGATGCCTCCATGTCCGTAAATATTTCAGTGTATATTTTTTATAAAAAGGACTTTCCATGCATAAATACAATATAATTATCCATTGTACATAGCAATGAATGTATTGTTAAGAAAACAGGGCAATTATTTTGAAGAGTATGTCTCATTTAGGGTTATTCTGATGTTTCCTCATTATTTGATTCATTTAATACATTTTGGGAAGCATGTTACAAAAGCAGTGTTAAGTTTTGCTCAGAAAATCATCAGGAGACACACGATTTTGAATTGTTCCATTATTGGTGGTGTTAATTTTGATCACTTGCTTAAGTTTATGTGGCCAGGTTTTTCCACTATAGTTTACTATCATTTCTCTTTGTTTTAATGGTGAGATATTTTGAGACCAAATAACTATACAATTTGTCATCAAACTTCCACCCATTCATTTTAGTATGCATTGATACTTGCCTGAACTAAATATTACTCTTATGGTGACTTTTTTTTTTTTTAACTCTCATATTTTCTTCTGTATTTATTTGTTGGCATTCTATTACAATGAAGAACTTTTCCTCACCCTTTTTAAATTAATTAATTAATAGTATTATGAAATCAATGATTTCTATTATATCCAATAGATTATAAGCCATTATCATTATTTATTTTAATGCTAAAATCATCACAGATTTGGTCAGTGAAAGCCCCTGTCTCCTGTGTCCTTCTGACATACCCATATAATTCTTTAAACATTTTCTTTCCTTATAGCATAATGTACTACAGTAATTTCCTTACTTTTTAGCACAAGCTATTGCAGTCTCATCTTTATTTTCTCTGTCCCATTCCTAAGAAACAGTCATTTCCTTCAGGAGCCCTTTTTCATTTTAGTGAATGCTAACTAGAAACCAAGATATTGACTTTAAGTACATCTATTGCTACCAAGGTTTTGTTGTCTCTAAACCTACTCATTGAACAGAGCTAGGGAGAAAACACACACACACACACACACACACACACACACACACACATACAAGCACACACATACACACGTGTGTATACTTACTTCTTCATGTCTATCTGTCTATCTACCCACCTAACTACCTACCTATTTATCTCATAAACCATGAAACCAGAGTATCTCCAAATCCAATTAATACCCCAGGGTTCATTTTATTTTTCCATTTTGCCATATGTGTAGCTTTCTTTTCTGATAGTGAGAAACCTGGTTCCCATTATTGTTAACATAATTAAAAATAAAAATAAAAACAACCTGCAAACAGACTATCCTAAGTAGAGCTCAATATTTGCTTACAGCTTTCTTTTGTCTTTTAGGATAGAGAACCAAAATTTTCCACTTCAAAGTTTCTTTTCTTTTTTCAATGTGCTTATGTTAATT
>NW_007733930.1:8726-10688 GCF_000696425.1 Galeopterus variegatus
GGTTTTATCTTGATGGGAGCTGACAATGTTGCATTCCTACACATACATATACTTAAACGTTGTTCTAGGAAGCAGTTCATTTATTTGTAAAGAGTTAAATCTTTCAGTTCTTGCTTTTGAGATTTGCCAAGTGGGACCAGTCTATGACTAACTATTCTCCATTACTGAGGAGAGCCTCTTGTTAATACTCTACCACTGAAAATTTTACTGTTGAAAAATCTGGCTATTGGGACAGGCAGTCTTCAAAGCCCTCTGTGAGCAATGGGTATTGTTACTTCAATCCTCTTGGATGGTTCTTTTTCCAGCCTCCAGTGGTTTCCTCACATGCATGTGCTGATCAGCACTTAACTGAATACTGAAATGGAACTGATGTAGGGTATAAGAGGGACTTGTCCTAGGTAGGCTGCTCATGGATATTCAGGCTGAGCAGACAAGCAGCAGCAGAACCACCCTATCAATCATCTCACACTTCTTCAGAGCTCTGTGATTTTCTGAGCAGGAAACAAAACCACAAAATACCAACCCCCTCCTTTTTTTTGATTCTCAGAAAAGGACATACACCTGCGAAATACCAAATTCCCTTTCCCTTGATTCTCAGAAAAGAGCTTGCTCAAGAAAAAGGTACCCCAACCCATTTTTCTCTCCTTCCCCTTTTTCTTGAATATTCTTTCTCTTAGTTAAGATAAACACCCCCATCTCAGAACAACATATATTCCCTTCTCTAAGAGTTTAAAAGGTGGTCCTCATTCACAAGGTCACCCACACACCTTTCTGCATGTACATTAACTTTGCAGTAAACTGAGTATGTTTGGGACTCTGCTGTGTGAGCTTGAAGTTACTGTGGATTCCCGACAAAATTCTTCCCTTGGGAAATCCAAGAACCTACATCTCTGACATCAGGACCCTCTGTATATGTCTGAGATTCATTCTCTGCATAGCTCTGTCCTCTTTGACATTCCGTCCCAAGAACTCTGACCCCTTTGCTTTCCCTGGATCCCCAGCTCTGTTCTCCCAACTCAGGGAGTCCACCAGGCTCCCCTTCCCTGCACCATAACTGAAAACTCTATAAACTGGGTCAATTCTGGTGTTCTCCTAATTTGTTCCCCATCGCTCAGGGCCAACTATCTTTTGTCGCCTGATATACGGTGCCTTGCTTATTGTTGCTTCATTGTATTTTGTCCACTTTTTGGTATTTCGGAAGGGATAGTATATCCAGTCCCTGTTATTCCATCAAATTATATGGCACCTGGAATCATCTGCCTCAGATAATCCAATGCATGGATCTGGTTTATCCCTGAAGTTTTCCTTTCCAGAATTCAGGTTAATTGATTGCCCTGTGACCTCAGATTTTTGATGGGTTTCAAGGAAAGTCATTAATTTAAAAATTTTCTAGTGGGAAAGACTCTTTTTAGGTTTCCACAATTAATAACTGAAAACAGAAGTCTCTAATAGTTTTTTTTTTTCCCTTAAACAGGAATATTAAAACATGTTAAATAACAGAGAAAGCATATTAGAGATATTCTTAAAGAAGAGTAAGTCTTCCTGTTTTCTTGGAGGTAAATAAGGTATCTGACATTGGCTAAGTCCATCCTCCTCTTCTCACATCATAGAAAATTTCTGTTGAGCTAATAGAAAGTCAAGAAAATTCAGTTATGCCTATAAATCAGGCAAAGTACTTAGTTTCCATTGTAAATAACTTAGAGTAAGACAGCCTTTCTATAGTGTATCATATTAGCCTTTGATTTAATGGGCTGCTGGAGTGTATTAATATGCCAGTTTATTCCTTTTAATTAAATAATTACTTGAAAAGGTATCAATTTTATTCTTGGGAATAATAAAAACAATACAAACACTATTAAGTACTATGTTTAAAATGTTATGATAGGGCCGGCCCAGTGGCTCACTGCTACAGTGCGCCGCTTGGGAGCGCTGCGGCGCTCCCACCGAGGGTTCGGATCCCAC
>NW_007733930.1:11805-13714 GCF_000696425.1 Galeopterus variegatus
AATCATTTAACTTCAGTGTCGATATATTTGGGTTCATATATATAATTTTCAGAAGATATTATTAGATAAAATCAGATGTATGATTATATTTGTATTCACTTTAATAAAGTCATGAAGAAAGAATAAAATTTATACCATATTCAACTAAAAATATTACTTGTCTCTCTTACTATGTTTTCATGCATTCAATTTCAAAATACAGATAGAAACATTCAGTTGTGTAAAATTAATGAAAAATATTTTCTTCTGTATAATAAATCTGTGAATCATAAAAATCATATATCTGACATAGAATTATAATATGGATTATTTTTCTAAATGCTTTCTCTAACTAAATGTACACTTATTATAGGATTAGAATAATAAATGATATTCTTTTATTTTAATTCATTTTTTATGATCCTTTGGTTATCATGTTTTTGGCTTTAAGAGTATTTTGCAGTGTTAATCAAAACCAGTTGTTTCGTAATGCTAATTTATCTTGTCATTTATTTCTTAAATAAAGTATTACCATTTACTAATTTCTTAAAGACATTTAAGTAGATATCACACTATCACCTTCCTTTTTTATTTTACTAATATCATGGTGTTTCTGTGCTGTTAGTTACAAAGGTGAATCAATTTTACTGAGATAAACACTAATGTAACAATAAGACTAAGCAACAACAAAGGCCTCCAGGTCTTTCAGATAGTATTTCCAACATGTGCTACAGTAATTTATTGAGCAATATAATTAGGCTTTAAATGGCAAATAGCACATTTCACCAGCTTCCATTTGAATATTTTTATATGTGATGGGATTTGCTTTCATAATGTGTTCTTATTATAGCCTTTCTTTTCTGTGAGTTCTTTTTTTATTTCTTTAAATTGGTTCATGCATATTTCAAAACCCAACAAATAAAAATGCAGAAAAAAGGTGCTTAAGAATTCCATAAACTATAGGACATGGAGGAGTAGTTTCTAGCTTGATAATTCCTCTGTAAAAAATAAATAAATCTTACAAAGATAATTTGGTCAATTTTGAAAATGCTGAAAGCCTAGATTACATATCAATTATTAAATGTAACATCTTTTATAAAATGGACTGTCTTCTTTATTTCCTTGAATCTCTTCATAGAAATTTTCACTGACTGGTTATTGGAATAAGTTCCTCTATCTGTAATATCAAGATTATTTCTCCATTGCGTGACCTTTTAAATTAATGGAAGTGTTTGGCTTGTGCTGTTAAATGACTCTGATTTAGAATCCTGATTCCGCTGTGGTGAGGGAGAGTTGCTTAGAACAAGTGAATTTATTTAAAGAAAACTTAGTTTCTTTAGATTCAAAATACAGATAATAAAATCTATTTCAAATGACTAGGTAAATTAAATGAGTTAGTGTATATCAGGGTCCAGCATTATAATTTGAATGCCATAGTTCTCAATAAAAGTTAATTATTTCTTCCTCTTCCCAAACTTTTCTTCACAGTCTGTGCACAGTGTGAAAATCCAGGTTCATTCTTCCAATGAGGAGAAAAAACAACAGATCATTCCTCCTCTTATGCTCCAGTTGATTCAATCCATTCAAGATGGTCCATGGTAATGCCTTTGTTTATCCTGTGCCTTTGCCCAGGTATGTCCTTACCCTTCAACCAAATTCCTACCTCTGCTTCCAAGTTCATGTTTCTTTCATGAATCATTTTAGCACCTTGAAATACCTAGCAGCAAATTCAGAGTTTCTCACAACACGGCTTTTTGACATGTATATCATGTTGCCTTGTATCATAATCACTCATTTTTTAATATTTTTTTTTTGCTATTAAAGATTACACATCAATAATAGCTTTTGTTCAAAGTGTAGTTAAATGACGGCATTGTTTTAATATTTAGTATCTCGTAGGGCTATTCATTGCTAAATGTAAAAGGCCTTT
>NW_007733930.1:15049-17191 GCF_000696425.1 Galeopterus variegatus
TGGAGAACACTAAGAGACTATGAACTCACCTTGAAATTATGCCAGCCAAGGTAGAGGAAGCTGTTGTATTTATCCATCACTCCTATCAATTACTAGTTAAGCATTAATTCTAAGGGAAATATCTTTCTGACACTTCTTCTGATTAAAAATATGTGTTTCTGTAGCAAAAAAATTTTAAAAGGCCCTCAGGCAGAGAGTTGAAATGTTCTATCAGCAACTTTCATTGTAAGGATGTAAGTGCAGAGAGAATATAAACAAGGCAACAACATCTGCTCCAATATCTCTTTGGTACTTACTGATTGTGTGGGGGTATACAAAACCTCCAAATTGTTCAGGTTATAAATGACAAGACATAAGTGTGAAAGGGGGAATTAAAGACTGTAAAGGCTTTATTACAGGAGGCATGCATCATAATATTAAAAGTACAGATAAATCACTTGAGTTCGAAGATGAGACAATTGTAGATGGGAAACTGAAGTAATAAAAACAAGAAANAAAAAATAAATAAATCTTACAAAGATAATTTGGTCAATTTTGAAAATGCTGAAAGCCTAGAATACATATCAATTATTAAATGTAACATCTTTTATAAAATGAACTGTCTTCTTTATTTCCTTGAATCTCTTCATAGAAATTTTCACTGACTGGTCATTGGAATAAGTTCCTTTATCTGTAATATCAAGATTATTTCTCCATTGCGTGACCTTTTAAATTAATGGAAGTGTTTGGCTTGTGCTGTTAAATGACTCTGATTTAGAATCCTGATTCCGCTGTGATGAGGGAGAGTTGCTTAGAACAAGTGAATTTATTTAAAGAAAACTTAGTTTCTTTAGATTCAAAATACAGATAATAAAATCTATTTCAAATGATTAGGTAAATTAAATGAGTCAGTGTATATCAGGGTCCAGCATTATAATTTGAATGCCATAGTTCTCAATAAAAGTTAATTATTTCTTCCTCTTCCCAAACTTTTCTTCACAGTCTGTGCACAGTGTGAAAATCCAGGTTCATTCTTCCAATGAGGAGAAAAAACAGATCATTCCTCCTCTTATGCTCCTGTTGATTCAATCCATTCAAGATGGTCCATGGTAATGCCTTTGTTTATCCTGTACCTTTGCCCAGGTATGTCCTTACCCTTCAACCAAATTCCTACCTCTGCTTCCAAGTTCATGTTTCTTTCATGAATCATTTTAGTACCTTGAAATACCTAGCAGCAAATTCAGAGTTTATCACAACACGGCTTTTTGACATGTATATCATGTTGCCTTGTATCATAATCACTCATTTTTTAATATTTTTATTTTGCTATTAAAGATTACACACCGATAATAGCTTTTGTTCAAAGTGTAGTTAAATTATGGCATTGTTTTAATATTTAGTATCTCGTAGGGCTATTCATTGCTAAATGTAAAAGGCCTTTATTTCCAGTACTTATTGATCTTCACAAAACGATTTCTTCATCTCTAACATTATTGGATGCTTTCAGTCCTTAAGAACAACAGTTTGAGTTATAGTCATACTTTAAGTCATCAAATGCAAAATAAATCTTAGTACCTGCAGACTTTTAGAAGGGACTTTAGGGGATATGCAATAAAAAGTATGTTTTTCATGCTCCCTGCCCTGGGAAAACTACAAAGCATGTCTGCTTACATTTTGGAGCTTATAAAAGGTGTGGCATGGCATAGCAACTTGTGAACAGCTTGTTTTCTGCACATGTGCAGTTCTGTGCAAGTAAATGGCTAAATTATTTAATTCATTTTGGATTTAGAATTACATATGACTTTTTGATCAGGAGACAAAAATTTGATTATTCATTCATTCACCACTTGAAAACCTATAGCAATGTCTTTATTATAGTGTAATAATCTGGTTTTGCTTTTTAATCTACCCTAGTGATACCTCAAATTCATTTTTCCAGATCTGTAAAAGAGATTGACAGTAAATCTAATGTCTATTACTGAAGGCTTTTATTCTTTTCTTTTATATTACCTTTTCTTCCTTTTCTAGACATTTGTTTTCTATCCCTATTAGGACTCCCAAAGGTCACTCTGTACACCCAGATTTCCTATGTCTCTCTATAATACATTACTTTCTGATTTGTAACTCATTTATTCTCTAATTTTGCAATAAATAATGTCTTAG
>NW_007733930.1:18454-21346 GCF_000696425.1 Galeopterus variegatus
TTTAGTACTGAGCTAAGTTTAGGTCACCTATAAAAAAATAATCCACATGGAAGAAAGCATCTTAAAATTTCATTCATAATGGAGTTTAAATTTTGAATATTTCATTTTTTATTTGCAAGCATATGACTTGCTACAGATGTTTATAGCAGAAATTATGATAATATGAAGGATAATTTTCTTTTTCAGTATAATTTGTTTTGGGGGATTCATTGAAAAGAAACTGTGCTAAAAGTGAATACAACTCTAACAAACAAAGAAAAAGTGTATTTATGTGAATTTAAACACCAGTTTTTGAAACATGTCCCAAAATACCAAAAACATCATAACGCAATAGTCAACTATCAAAACTAGTACATTCAACTTTGTCTAATTATTCAAGAATAGAGAAAAAAAAACTAAACAAACCAATGGGAGAGAAAAGTTAATATGTCAGAGAATATGTGAGAGCCATGCTTTTGTTCTAATAAAATATGAAACTATTATATAAACTTATTTCCTTTTAATATTTGTCTATTCTAACTCTTAATGTTCTTTCTTCAAAAGAAACTAAAAAAAAACTGATGAAGTTATGCAAATAGTTTTGTGTTTGTTTAGAGAAAATTGCTATATCTATGAACCTGAAAAATTCAGCTTTTAGAAATGAAAATCTTACATGGAAATCTATTTGAAAGAAAATTTATCCATAAGCTTATTTTACAATTACAAGAAATCATTATGGACTCTGAATTTCTAAACTGAGAAAGACTTATTAGAGGAGTCACATCAATTTATGCTTTAAATGGGGGGACTGAAGTTTCAAACATTTGTTCTCAATGTCAGACATATAATTAATAGCACACCTGTGACTGGCAGTCATGGCTTCTGGTTCAACATTTTCTATCCCTCTCTTTTGTTATTTCCTTTCTCAATAATTCACCTTAGTTTTCTAAAACTATCAATTTTCTTAAGAAGATTATAATGCTTAAAATGCAATGACAAATTTCAGTCCAAAAAATTCAAATAAATGGAGATAGAGAAATTTATTAGAGACTTTCTACAGATTTAGTGGAGCAGTGAAGCTGTTAATGGTTCCTGATCCTCTTTTCTTCCAATTGAAAAGCAAATTGAGACCTAAGTTATCCCTAGCCTAATCTTCATTTTAGAATAGATATCAAAAATTGTTTATTATATTGTATCTTTGGAGGCAAAAAAGAGAGAAAAACAAAGAAGATACAAGATTGTTTAGAACTTTTATAGACTAAATTTTGAAGAGATTAATCCAGTAGCCCTTTTTATTAGTTCATTTCTGTTGCTTATAACAAAATACATGGAACTGGGTGATTTATAAGAAAACAAAATGTCTTGCTTATGGTTTCAGATGCTAGGAAGTCCAAAGTCCAGGGAAAACATGCGGTGAAGGTTTTCTTTGATGGTGACTTCAGTGATGGCAGGGTATCACATTGCAGAACGGTGGAAGTAGAGAGAGGAAAACTCTTCATGTGCTCTCCTTTTAAAGCCCTCAGAACCATGCCCCTGAACACCATTGAATCATTCACTATGGCATGATCCTACAATCTAATCACCTCTTCAAGGTCCCACTTTTCAAATACCATGATAGGATTTACCACACTAAACAGTTATAGTGGGGATTAAATTTTAGGAGGGCATTAAACCCAAGGCTTTCTGCCTCTGATCCCCCAAAACTAACATCCTTCTCACATGCAAATACATTAATTTCATCCCCAAAGTCTTGTATCAACTCAAAACTCCAAAGTTCAAAATCAAATCCCATCAATACAAGTTATTTACTGCCAAGATACAATTGTGGGGCAAGTATATGGTATGTATTCACATCCGAAAAGGGAGAAATGGGCCAAAAGAAAGGTGTAATAGTTCCTAGGGAAGTCCAAAACCTGGCAAGGAAGGCATCAAATCTTACAGCTTGGGAATCATGTACCTTGACTCTATGTTCAATGTGCTGTATGGCTTTCCATGTCTAAGGTGATGCTTTAGCTCTCACAGGCTGGTGTTGCATACTGGTAGCTCTTTAATTCTGGGGTCTCCATGGTGGTTCTGTTCCTACAACTCCTCTAGGCATGGTGCTGATGGGATTTCTCTACTGCAATTCTGACCCCACATTTCCACTTGGCACTGCTCTAGTGAAGATTCTATATGTTATGACTTCACCCCTGTGACAGATTTCTTTCTGGGCACCCAGCCTTTTCTATACATACTTTGAAATTGGGGTGGAGGATCCGAAGCCTTCACAGCTCTGGCATTCTGTGAGCCTACAGATCTAACACCACATGGACACCACCAAAGCTTCTGGCTTGTATCTTTCAAAGCTGTGGGTCCAGCCACACCTGAGCCCAATTTAGCCATGGCTGGAGCAGCCAAAGCAGCCAGGGTTCTGGTGCTGGAAGCAGCTTCCTGAGCTGGCACTGGGCAGCAAGCCCATGGAGGGCACTTCGGGCCTGATCTCCAAGACCATTTTGTCTCTCTAGGCCTTTGAGTCTGAAGTGGAAGTGTTGGCCCAAGATGTTTCTGCAATGCCCTCAGGGCCTATTCCCTCTTCTCTTGAAAATCCCATTATATTGTACTAATCTTCTTAGCACCATTGTATTTTTCTTCTGAAAATGCTCTCTGCTTCTCTACCACATGAGTAGGCTGCAAATTTTCCAAATCTTTACATTCTGCTTCCCTTTTAATTATACATTCTGGCTTTACCTCATGCCTTTTCTGCTTTGCTGCTTAGAAATTTCTTCCTCCAAACTTTCTGGTTCACAACTCTTAAGTCCCACCTTCTGCAAAGCCCTAGGGCATGGACACAATGCAGCCAAGTTCCTTGCCTGTTCATAGCAAGGTTGATCTTTGCCCCAGTTTTCAAAAAGCTCCTTCTCATTTCTATCTGAG
>NW_007733930.1:21803-27931 GCF_000696425.1 Galeopterus variegatus
TTTGCTGCTTAGAAATTTCTTCCTCCAAACTTTCTGGTTCACAACTCTTAAGTCCCACCTTAAGTCCCATGGCTTTACCTCATGCCCAAAGCCCTAGGGCATGGACACAATGCAGCCAAGTTCCTTGCCTGTTCATAGTAAGGTTGATCTTTGCCCCAGTTTTCAAAAAGCTCCTTCTCATTTCTATCTGAGACCTTCTCAGAATGGCCTTTACAGTCTATTTTCTATCAGCATTCTGATCAGCACCATTTAACCAATCTCTAAAACATTCCAAACTTTACCTGGTTTTCTTGTCTTCTAAACTTTTACCAGCATCTAGGCTTTTTCTAGCCTGTTCCTCCAAATTTCTCCAGCATCTCTTCAACACCCAGTTACAAAGCTGCTTCCAAACTTTTTCAAGTATTTGTTATAAGAAACACCACATTTCTCTGGTACCAATTTTCTGTATTAGTCCATTTTTATTGCTTATAACAAAATACATGGAGCTGGGTGATTGATAAGAAAAGAAAATTTATTGCTTACAGTTTCAGAGGTTAGGAAGTCCGAAGTCCAGGGAACACATCTGGTGAAGGCTTTCTTTGGAGGTGACTTTGGTGATGTCAGAGTATCACATTGCAAGATGGTGGAAGCAGAGAGGAAAGCTCTTTGTGTGCTTTCCTCTTAAAACCTTCAGAACAATGTTCCTGACCACAATTATTAATCCATTCACTACTTCATGTTCCTACAATCTAATCAACTCTTCAAGGTCCCACCTTTCAATTACCATGATAGGATTTCCTACTGTCAATAGTTACAGTGTGGATTAAGTTGTGGGGGGACATTCAACCCAAGGCACCCTTTCACCTGAGTCCTTTCAACTAAGTCCATCATTACATTAATAATTATTATAAGAAGTGACTTGTTCATATGCCTTCAGTTTTTATTGTTATTTATGTTTATTAGTATCACCTAACATTGTCTATAAATCTTTTCTACCTCCTTTTAATTCTCCTGTCTATATTTTCTTTAAAAATCTATTCCCAATAAAAGGAAAACTAAGAGCAAAAGAAAAGGCAAAATGAAAAACAGTGGCATGTAGAATGAATAAAACACTTACTAATATAAAATATCCAGTAACTTCTGATTGTATCCATAGTGTTTTAGTTTTCTAAATGTTGTGAGTCTTCTCAATAGCAATTCCATTACCTAATAATAATAACATAGCTCCATATTCATCACCAAATGTCTCGATTGATCTTATTTCTCTAGGAAAGGAAAAATATAAGGGTGTTGGAGTGAGCAGGACTGAAGCCAGGGTGGGACCTAAAACCACCTGGGCTGCAAGAGTGGGGGGGATTTTTAAAAGGACAGTTTTTATTTTCTTTCTCTTCACTCTTTCTTCCCATCCCAACTTTCTCTTTTTTTAGTACTGTTTCTTACATTTATTTTATATTTTTATTGGTTATGAATATTCATGAGATACAAAGCTGATTTTCACCCCTCATGCCCAAGATGTGAAGGCCAGATCCACACTGGCAGCATGCCATTACCACAAATTGTGTATGTATCCCGTGTCCCCCACCCAAGTATCCCCAACCTCTCTCTCCCACCCCTACCCCCCCCACTCCACTTCACCGCCCAAGGAATGCTCTCTCTCTCTGCAAGTCCAATGCACTACTGGGTCTTTCTTTCCTTCCTTCTTTCTGTCTTAGCTCCCACTTATGAGTGAGTACAAGTGTTATTCACCCCTCTGTGCTTTGCTTATTTCACTCCCATGTCCATCCCCTGACTTTCTTATCTTGCATGTTAAATAGGAGAACAAGGCTGAGAAGATAATCAGTACTTTGCAAAGGCAATAGTTCTTTCTTTGAGACTTGCAGGGTTTTAAGAAGGGATCAAGGCCAAATGACTGGAAGCTGACCTTGGGCACCAGCCAAGTCAACCAGAGCTCTGTGAAGCAAAACTATGCAAACGACTGCAGAAAAGATGATTCTACTCTGGAGCAAATCAAAATCTTGCAGGGTCCTGAGATAACAGGAAAGATGAGAACAGAAACCAGAAGAAAACTTGGCGAGAATGTGTACCTGACTCATAGACATTGTATAAGTCTGTCCCTGCTGCTTATTACAGAGTACATGGAACTGGGTAATTCATAAAGAAAGAAAGATTTATTGCTTACAGTTTCTGAGGCAAGGAAGTCTAAAATCCATCTGGTGGTGGCAACGGAGACCCAGGGGTCTCACACTCCAAGATGGTGGAAGCAGAGAGAGAGAGAGAGAAAGACAGACTCCCCTCTCTTTTTAAAGCCCTCAGAACCATTCCCCAGACCACCATTTTTAATCCATTTACTACTGCACAGTCCTACAAACCAATCACCTCTTTAGGCCTCCACCTTTCAATTACCATAATAGGATTTCCCTCTCTCTTAACAGTCACAGTGGGGGCTAAGTTTCTAATACATAAAACTTGGGGGACACAATTCAAGTTTCAGTGAGTTTTGGGGTCATAATTCAATCCACTACAGACATGGACTCCTCTTATGTTCCATTCCCCAACCCCTCCCTCAAGAACCCCTCAGTAAGTCTAAATGTTTGAGATGGAATAGCGTACCATCTCCTTCAGCTGAATAGTCTGCTTTTCTAACACCAACCATTTGATTTTTGTCTTTTTTTTTTTTTCCTTCTGAAGTGGGTGGGCAGCCAGACCTGAGTTCAGTAACAGGGGTATTGTTTCAGATAAAATATGTGCTGTTATTAGGTTATGTTAATTTTTGAAAAAATATTGCTTCACAGATACTGTGGGAAATGTCCCCTGTTTTTGAGAAAACAGAATAGTTTGGTCAGGGCCCTCACCTCGGGTCCAGTTGGGTGTGGTTTTAGCACATCCTTTGTGAGCAGGTTGCACGTGTGTGTGTGGAGTTAGTGCACATGCATGCAAATGTATCTTTTTAGTTCTGTTGTTATTCTTGTGTTCTTCAGAGAGAGAGAGAGAGAGGAGTTTTAGTGAAGCACGTGGGTGGGCATCTGCCTGAGTGTCTGCCCTGTGCAGCCATGCTTTCCAACCTGCAGTTTCCAAGGAACTTTTGGCCAGTTACCTAGCTCATAGACCTGCATGTAAGGGGTCTGGTGACCCAGTTTGGTGTTTGAGGGGTCTGGGAACCCAGCCTGGCATGTAAAGGGTTTGTGATCCAGTCTGTGAATGGGCTTGAGGGGTTTGGGAACTCCAGACCGAGCCCTAGCTCAGCAATCATCCCAGTCAGTGCAGGATTACCAGTAGGTAAAAGAGCCCAACAACTGGGACAGTCAAGTAGCTTTACAAAAGGTATGGTTGTGGAGCTAGACAATTGGTGTCATGAATAGGATTAAAAGCGCTACAATTGGTGATGTTGACAGGATTCCAGATGTTAGCCATGGCTCCAATTGGTGCAATGGGCAAGATTAAGAGCCCAGTGGCTCCACTATTGGCATAGTCAGCAGGATTCTGAGCAGGTACAGGAGCTGAAAGCCCTTGGAAGAAGGAGGAAATGTGGCTACTCTTGAACATGCTCTGCCCTGTGGCCACCTTCCTATTGGCTGGGATCTGGTTGCTGCACAGTGTACTGCAAAGCAGCATAGACCAGATACTGCAATGCAAAGCCCCTTCGGACAGGAAGGAAATGCGGCTGTCCTTGAGCATGTGGTACCTGGTGGCTACTTTTCTGCTGACCAGAGCCTGGCTGCTGCTCACTATACTGCAAACTGATCAAGATTTGTAGCAGAAAGCAGAGTCATTGGAAGCAAGGATGATTGTCCTGGAGGATGGCGTGTGACTGGCCACTCCTGCCTCTCACACCAGAGAAGACCAACTCAGTGGTGATTTGGGGAAAACCGTGCATCTCCAGACACAACCTGTTGTGCAAAAGAAATGGAGAGAGTAAAGCAGCAGAAACCGGGAGAGCACCTGGTGGCTGTAGCTATGAGACCTAGGGGTGGATGGTGTAATGTGCTCTAGGGATTATGTAGTAAATGCATGTTGCATTTGTCTGAAGGCAAAAGGCTCTGAGGGTGCCACTTAAACCCAATGGCTGGCCAAGTGCCATAAAACCTGAGAAAAGAGTACCACATGCAGATGGGCAGATGACTCAAGGATGGGTGCCCTTGCAGAATTTTAAGTATGTTTTCACCTGGTGAAAAGGTGGAAAGTTAGTCTCCATTACTATGTGCCTGTCTCTGAGGCAGCAGCTGCAGAATAGCTGCAAATGTGCACAGGGACAGGGCAGCCACTCTTTGATGGACTGGGCAAATGCAGCTGTTTGAACTGTGTGGGTGAATGCTTCAAAAAACTGCCTGAGACTGAGTGAGTTGCCAGTGTAAGCTGAGATGACTGAAGTAATTCAAAAGCCAGAATATAAAGGGAAGCAGAGCATAAAGATTTGGAAAATTTGCAGCCTGGCCATGCAGTAGAAAAGTGGAGAGCAGGAGAAAAACACAAGGGTGAAGCAGATAAACTGTTGCTAAAGTCATTATCTTGGAGGTGAGGCAGCCAGATGCCAAGAGCCAAGATGATGGGGAAAAAATAAAGCCCTAAACGCATTTGAGAAGTCTGGATAGGTGCCCTACCCATCGGGCGTCATTACCCTCAGCAAACTGATTCCTGCATCTCAGCCACTCTGGCTGGAGCAATCCTGCCTCAGCACCTCTAAGGAAAAAAAAATTGAAAACCTTGGTGGTAGTCATGTTGTGTTAAGTTTGCAGGCCAGCAGTATGTGAGAGCAGTAGAAGTGTGGCAGCCTCCACCTAGATTTCAGAAGATATAGGAAAAGGTTGGGGTACTCAGGCAGAGACCTGCTGCAGGGGTGGAGCTGCTGCGGAGGTCATCTACAGAGCAATGTGGAGCAGAAAAGTGGGGTCAGATTCCCCACAGAGAACCCCCACTGAGGAAATTGATGGATTTTGGATGTGACCAGTGCCATTGAGCACACAATAAGCACAAAATAGCCACCAGCCTCATCTTCCAGTCCAGTACCAAGCCCCTCCCCCTTGCCTTTATGAGAAGTCTCCTGACTTAAACAGAAACCCCTTCTGCTTCCGCAAGGATGCAGTTCTCCACCACAATCCACATTAGCATAATGCCCCTCCTTGATTATATCAGCCAGCCCTTGGCACCCTATATAAGCTCTACCATGCCCACACCTGGTGGTGCCCTCCATTTTCAGGGCAGCTGCAGGCTACCCCTCACCCACTTTCAGTGCAACCCGGTGATTCTTTTCCTTTAATAAAGCTTGAACAGTAGCCGGCATCTTGGCTCACTTTTTTTCATTATGGTGCCAAAACCTGGGAAGGGTTTTGGCTGATGTTTTGGATGATCCCCTCTCACTTGGGGTGATTGGCCTTTGGCCACCCTTCTCTGACCTGCCAAAACTGGGTACACTCGGGACTCTTCTTTTGCCATTTCAGACCAATGCATCCAACATCAACCTCGATTTAGGGTGAGTCAGTGGGTCAGTCCTGTCTCATCTTGGGTTCCCCCTACTCGCTCTCTCTCATTCTCAAAGTCCAGGCACCTGGCTGAGGGAACCTTTCTCATGCCCCCCAGCTACTGAAGGACACTTCATTAGTGGGTCATGACTTTTCTCTCAAAAAGAAGGTGGACAGCAAAGAGGATGCTCTTTGTTGGCACACTTCTTCTACCAGGACTGACTGCCCTTTCTCATCCTCTCAATGGGATTCTCATAATCCAAACCTCCATGCTCTATGCCTCTCATTTTCTACTGTGCTCTGTACTCTATACCTCTGGGCTGTGCTCTACCATGCCCACACCTGGTGGTGCCCTCCATTTTCAGGGCAGCTACAGGCTACCCCTCACCCACTTTCAGTGCAACCCAGTGATTCTTTTCTTTTAATAAAGCTTGAACAGTAGCCGGCATCTTGGCTCACTTTTTTTCATTATGGTGCCAAAACCTGGGAAGGGTTTTGGCTGATGTTGTTGGATGATCCCCTCTCACTTGGGGTGATTGGCCTTCGGCCACCCTTCTCTGACCTGCCAAAACTGGGTACACTCGGGACTCTCCTTTTGCCATTTCAGACCAATGCATCCAACATCAACCTCAATTTAGGGTGAGTCAGTGGGTCAGTCCTGTCTCATCTTGGGTTCCCCCTACTCGCTCTCTC
>NW_007733930.1:28433-32281 GCF_000696425.1 Galeopterus variegatus
CAAAAAGAAGGTGGACAGCAAAGAGGATGCTCTTTGTTGGCACACTTCTTCTACCAGGACTGACTGCCCTTTCTCATCCTCTCAATGGGATTCTCATAATCCAAACCTCCATGCTCTATGCCTCTCATTTTCTACTGTGCTCTGTACTCTATACCTCTGGGCTGTGTCCTGGGCAACCTCTCAGCCTTCAGGGAGACATTAAAATTTGAAAGCCTCATTGCAATGGATCCCAATGGTCACAAGATGGCACTCGCAATTTAGATACTCACTGAAGTGGCAAGACAGAGAGATTCCTTTATGTTCAGGCCTTCTTCTATCTCTGAATGCATTCTTCTCTCTGTCAAAACTGTCCTATGTCTCAAATTCTCCTAGCTCATGCCTGACTCCCCTTCTGGACTTGGATTAATCTTTTAATCTGTCATACTACTCTGCTACCCATATGGGCCATCTAGACTACCTCCGCATGCTCTAAATTCTTCACCAGCCCCTCCATATTTCCCTCTCTTCACTCTACCTGGTGTCAAGATGCTCATCCTCAGCCACTCAATCCCTCTCCTTTTCCCCCCTTTTCAGGTAACAACCCCACCTCAGCTCCAGCTTTTTATAACCCTTCTGTGAAGTGCCTGGGACAGAAGGAATTGTCCAAGTCCATGTAGAGGGAGCAGATCTGTATGGTGGCTCAGGTACATGCTCAAAATAATAGGCGGCCTGTGGGAGCCATTGCTGTTCCTTGCACAGACCCAAATTGTGACCACCAGGGTGGCCATGGGGATAGGGATCTCTGGGATAATATGATCACACACCTACTTCATTGTCTCCAAAAGGCTACTCACAAGTCAGTCAATTATGACAAGCTTAGAGAAATCACACAAAAATCCACTGAAAATCACAGTGAGTTCCTAATCCACCTCTCTGAGGCTTTACATGAATACACATATATATACATGAACTCCCCTACAGGCATGCCCCTCTTACACTCTCATTTCATTACCAAATCAGCCCCTGATATTCAAAAAAACTAAAAAAGAGATCAGGTCAAATACCAACTCCCGGCTAATGTCATCCCTGGCTCATATACTCCAAAGTTGGCTGCCTCAAGAGGTAAGCCACCTGAGAACTTCTTCAAATGTGGTCAACTGGGCCAGTGGGCATGGGCATGTTCTAACTCCAGGCTACCTCTCAGGCCCTGTCCTCACTGCAAACAGCCGGGTCACTGGGGAGATTGACTGTTCCACTTTCCAGAAAGGGAATGGCCCAGTCCCCAACACACAGCCTTTGGCTTCACAGTCATCTCTACCAGAGCTTCTAGGCTTTGTCCAGGGGGAGGACTGATGATGGCCAGGGCCCGAGGCTCCCACAGAGATCACCACTCAGGAGCCTAGAGTAACTCGCCTCATAGCAGGCCCACTTCACGTCCTTCACACAAGAGCTATCCCAGGACTGGTCCTGACCTGCTATCATGGGCTTGCCATCATGGGACACATGCTTCCCCTTACCTGGAACATGGAGGTTCCAGGTCTGCAGGGATGACACAGTCCTCAGTGAATCAGACTGGTTCTCAAGCAAGTCATCTATCTCCCACTTTGTGAGAAACTTTTTTATGGTCACCCCCCTCCCTGTCAATGCAGCCTGCAATGTTTCCACAAACGTGTCTTCACCTTCCTCCAATCTCACCTCAGTGGGGACTGTCAGCATTGTGCAGGACCTGCCCACACTCCACCTTACTAACACCACCAACCGCTACCACTCACTTGCCCCCTCCTCATCCATGCCCTAAAACCAGAATATATTTCCTTTGTAAAACTACGTTATCCTGTTGCCTACCGTCTAACATGATTTCTTGCGTATTCTTTTGGTTTGTCCCAACATCACCGTCCAGACAGATGGAGGGATGGAGACAAGACTGGGACTAACTTCAGGCCCCCCATCAGGAAGTGCCCCCTGCTCCCATAGGGCACTAATTGTACCTTTTAAACCAGGGCAGGGATCCTTCCTGCATCTGGGACTGACATAGTGGGCCCTGCTACTGCTTCCCAATTCTATCAAAAACTCTCAGAAGAACTAAGTATAGATAGCATCTCTTCCCTCTAGTGACATGCCACCTCACTTGCAACAGTCACTTTACATAACCATCAGGGCTTTGACCTCCTTATAGCTGAGAAGGAAGGCACCTGCCTCTTCTTGGGGAGGAATGCTGTTATTATGTAAGTGAGTCCCGGGTGATCCAAACCAACTTACGCCATTTAAAGGCAAACATTGATCACCGATGCAAAGGGTTACAAAACACAAACACACCTGGGGGATGGCCCCAGTCACTGAACCTTTGGATACCCTGGCTTATGCCCCTACTAGAATCCCTAACTGTGCCTCATCCTTCTTTTTGGTCCCTGTCTCTTTTGGTGTTTCTCTAATTTCTTGCAAGAACGTATGCAGACTTTCACGAACCAAAGGTCACCAAATTGTTTCTGTGAGGAGGATATCAGCCCCTCAGAATCAGCGAACCTTCCTCTGAGGAATACAGCCTCCCCACATGAAACCAATACCCTACCACCTAATTGTTTTACCCACCAACATAAATCTTTTATTTTTTTTTCATATCTTTGCCCATCTCCAGCAGGAAGCAGCTTCATAAGAATGAGACCTTTGCCCCTTTTCCCTTCTTCTTATACTTAAAAGGCAGTAAGGATGTATTTTGGACTTGACCCATGCCGTTGTGCACACAATAAGCACAAAATAGCCACCAGCCTCATATTCCACTCCAGCACCAAGCCCCTCCCCTTTCCCTTTACAAGGAGCCTCCCGACTTAAACAGAAACCTTTTTTGCTTTCACAAGGATGCAGTTCTCCATCCCAATCTACATTAGCATAATACCCCTCCTTGATTATATCAGCCAGCCCTTGGCACCCTATATAAGCTCTACCACCCCCACACCTGGTGGTTCCTCCATTTTCAGGGCAGCCCTGGGCTGCCCTCCCTCCACACACACACACTTTCAGCACTGCCTGGCAGATTATTTTCCTTTAATAAAGCTTGAACGGTACACGGCATCTTGGCTCACTTTCTTTCAGAAATGTCTAATGGAGCCAGGATGGTGGGACTGCCACCAGGAGTCCAGAGCCTTGGGGCTGCTGACAGTGTGCAGTGCTGGCCTGGAAAAGCTGCTGGCACCAGGCAGCTCAATGGGCTGCACTTGGTGGAGCTGTAGGAGCAAGATTTCTTGCTGCTTTGGGGGTGCAGGTGCCCCAGTGTGCTTAATGTTTGCCATGTGGGTTTCAGATTTGTTTGGGGATTGTTTTCCTTTCTTTTCCTCCCTTCTGAAATGGGAATGTGTACCCTATGTCTGTCCCACTGTATCTTGGAAGTAGATAAACTTGTTTTTGACTCTTTACAGGTTCACAGCTGGAGGGACTTTTGATTTTGGTTTCAGAGGAGACTTTGGACTTTGGACTTTTAAGTTGGTGCTGGAACAAGCTAAAGACTTTTGGGACTGGGATGGGATGTGTAGTATGTAAATGTAAGGGTCATTTATCCTCACTAAGGGAACATCACGGAAGAGTCTGAACGTGTAGATTGTACAGAGAGGACACTGAAGGGGTGGATTGTTGGGAAAGTAGAATAGTTTGGTCAGGGCCCTTGCCTTGGGTCCAGTAGGGTGTGGTTTTAGCACATCTTTTGTGAGCAGGTTGTGTGTGTGTGTGTGTGGAGTTAGTGTGCATGTGCCCCAATGTGTCTTTTTAGTTTTGTTGCTATTCTTGTGTTCCTCAGGGGGGGAGAGAGAGAGAGAGAGAGAGAGAGAGAGAGAGAGAGAGAGAGAGAGAGAGAGAGAGAGAGAGAGAGAGAGAGAGAG
>NW_007733930.1:33024-35164 GCF_000696425.1 Galeopterus variegatus
AGAGAGAGGAGTTTTAGTGAAGCAGGTAGGTGAACATCTGCCTCAGGCATCCACTCTGCACAGCCATGCTTTCCAACCTGTGGCTTCCAAGGACCTTTTGGCTAGTTACCTAGCTCATAGACCTGCATGTAAGGGGTCTGGTGATCCAGCCTTGCATGTGAGGGGTCTAGGGACCTAGCCTGGCATGTGAAGGGTTTGTGACCCAGTCTGTGAATGGGCTTGAGGGGGTTGGGAGCTCCAGACCCAGCTCTAGCTCAGCAATCATCCCAGTCAGTGGAGAATTACTGGCAGGTAAAAGAGCCCTACAACTGGCATAGTCAAGTAGCTTTACAACTGGTGTGGTCATGAAGCTAGACAATTGGCATCATGAACAGGATTAAGAGTGCTACAATTGGCGATGCAGACAGGATTCCAGACATTAGCCATGGCTCCAATTGGTGCAGTGGGCAGGATTAAGAGCCCAGTGGCTCCACTCTTGTCACCCAGAAATCTAAGTTGTCAATGAAATATTAGTATTTTTAATCTAATTTTTATGCATTTTATTTTTAAATTATATACAGTAGAATTTGCTCTTTTTTATGTACAGTTTTATGAGTGAAATATGCACTATAAACAAAATATTGAGTAGTTCTACCACTTCCCCAAAGTTCCATCTTCTTTGTAGTAAAACTCTCCCCAGCATCTTAATTCCTGGCCACCACTGTTCAGTTAAAAATAGAATAGACTATTTGAAGAACCAACAACTTAATGTGCTTGATACTTACTGGAGACTCTTAAAATGATATATGTAATGATAATTCTTACATGTTACTACAAATCTGAGAAAAAGTATAAGTAAGAGTTTTATTAAACATCTCTGTTATATTTCATTGAAATTTGCAAAAGTGCTCAATTGTATATAATATCTGAGATTTGCTAATGCTAGTGCTTTGAGAGAAAACATTTCATTCCAAAGTTACTGGTTCTGGAAGTTGCCCTTTAGCAACTACTGACTTTTTCTTCTCATTTGGAATGAGATATTTCACAGATTAAGGAAAAATATCTGAAATATGATACTTTTTCAGTGAAAGGAAGCAGATCCTAAATTTACTTTCATTAAAAAAAAAAAATTGCACTGGGTAGTCAAAAAGAATTTTTTGCTGACATTATGTGCTTTATTTGAGGAAATCTATAGAATAGACATTAACTTGTGTAATTATACAAAATGCTTGCACATCCCAGGGGATAAAGCATATAAATGAACAGACTATTTGAAGAAAATATACATTTATGTTTGTGTGTGTCTATATATGTGTGTGTGTGTGTGTGTTTCATTCAGCTATACTATATTTTTTGACCAAGCAATGCAGTAGAAAATACATGCAAATTTAAACTTTGTTACAATGATTATAACCTGAGGTCANTTGATTTCTTTATTCATAAAGAGATATTTTCACAGCCAAAAATATGTGAGGATTTGATAGTGTAATGCATTGAATTATGTCCCCCCTAAACTCATTGAATCTTGAATTGTGTCCGCCAAGTTTTATGTATTACAAATTTAGTCCCCACTGTGACTGTTAAGAGGGAGGGGAATCCTAATATGGTAATTGAAAGGTGGAGCCTTGAAGAAGTGATTGGATTGTAGGAACACGCAGTAGTGAATGGATTAAAAATGGTGGTCGGGGCGTGGTTCTGAGGACTTTAAAAGAAGAGTAGAGTCTGTCTCTCCTCTCTGCTTCCATCATCTTGCAATATGAGATCCCGGGGTCACAGTCACCACCACCAGATGGACTTCAGACTTCCCAGCCTCAGAAATTGTAAGCAATAAATTTTGTTTTCTTTGTAAGTCACTCATTTCTCTGTATATTGTTATAAGCAACAGAAACAGACTAATAAAAATTGTAATACTATAAACAAGTTATTTTAACTCATACAAACCCATTCCGCTTAAAACAGTAAGTTATTAAGTAAATATGTCTTGGATTGTGTGATGTGATGAGTTTAATTTTTTAGGGGGGTGTGTGGTTCTCAGATACTATGTGTCATCTTGTCTTCAAGAGATGGCAGAAAAACTGATTTTACCTACTTTAAAAAAATTTTAGGGCCGGCCCGGTGGCGCACTGGATAGTGCGCCGCTTGGGAAGCGTGGCAGCGCTCC
>NW_007733930.1:35800-36732 GCF_000696425.1 Galeopterus variegatus
TGGCTTAGAACTCCTTATCATTAAAAGAATCCCTTTTTGAAAATTTAGAAAAATGCTAAAGCCACATGACCATGCAACTTTTAAAAAAACTTAGAGATGTCTTTTTTTATATTGTCGGTAGGCTAATTAAAACAATACAGAACTATTATAGCTCTGTTATTACAAGTCCTTTCGACCTTGTATAAGTAGATATGGTTTCAGAAGACTGAAATTATTGACTGAACATAAACACATCAAAGCCTTATTAAAATTTAGCTCTGGGCTTGCAGACATACATTTCAGAATGTGCGGCCCTTTGAAATCATAGGGGTAACTTGAAAGAAATCAGAAACCAGCCTAGCTAGGAAGATTTTAGAAGTTTCTTTTGGCATTAGAAAATTTAGAAGACTCAGCAGGCAAAAACCCTCTGATATCATGATATTTAATGAGACGCTAGGGGATTTAAGGCTATGTATATCCCCCATCTTAGCTCCTTAGTGGACATAATAAACATGGATTTCTTGGGAAAGAGGCAAGATTTTACTCCCATTGGAATTATGTTTTAAGTTCTTAAAAATAATGTAAGGTAAATACTTTGGGGATCTACCCCTGTATCATACATCATACCTTGAAAAATGTTTATTATTTAGCTCTGCATTTTTGACCAAGAGTTCTTCTCTATGTCAAGTCATATAGTTGCCCATAATTACAGTGTAGTGTACATGAAACATGAGAGAAATTCAACACACAAAGTCAAAATGGCAACAAATGCACAAGAAACCACTGGGAAGTCTATTAACAGATTTAAAAAATGAATTGCCAATGTAGATTGTACCTTGTGAAACTGATGATATCAACCATTTGGGGTGAGAAACAATTTTGTATGTTTTAGTTTTCTATAGTTGTAACACATTATTACAAGTTTAATAGCTTAAAATAATACAAATTATCAT
>NW_007733930.1:37466-39172 GCF_000696425.1 Galeopterus variegatus
TTTTCTATAGTTGTAACACATTATTACAAGTTTAATAGCTTAAAATAATACAAATTATCATACAGTTTTGGCGTTCAGAAGTCTGAATGGATCTCACTGGCTAAAAGCAAGGTGTCAGCAGGACTGCATTTCTTCTAGAGGTTTTAGGGAGGAATCCATCTCCTTGTCTTTTTCAGCTTTGAGAGATTCACGGCCCCTTCCATTTTCAAAGCCAATAGCATAGCATCTTCAAATAACTTTCTGAGTGACTCTTCCTCTTTATTATTTCATTTGTGATTACATTGAACTCACCTGGATAATGTAGGACACTCTCTCCCTTTTAAAGTCAGCTGATTAGCCATCTTAATTCTATCTGCAGCCTTAATCAGTGAAATGAGATTCTTTGGAGCTCTCAGCTATAGCGATTTTACTTCTAATGGGTTTCTGAAGATTTCTATTACCTTTTACTTCTGGGGATAGGGAAGTGGTGTTGCTGATTTGCATTTCAATGGAGCATTTGTTATGTTTTCTGGAGGAAGCATTCCTCAGAATCAGTAGAACCCTAAGTGAAGAAATAAGTCAGAGTATTACACATGGGTCTTTAAGTTTAATAATGAGAATTACAATTCCTCCTTCTACTCCTTGGGTGTGTCCTCTGGACCTTAAAACTGGCTGTAAGAGGAAAAGCACTATGTATTGATCACTGGTTAAAAGCATTTAAAACATTGTGCAGGAGAGCACCCAACTTTGTAAAGTGTTGTCTCTTAGCTGGCACAGAAATGAATCTTCAGTAAGACATTCTATCATTCTATCAAACCTGATGTTTTGGGTGATGTTAATCAACGGATACAATGTGAGTCCTTCGTCTTACTTACTTTGCTATAAAACATGTTTCTTAATAAGAGGTGTATATTACTGAGGCCCAGTGATTGCTCAGATATATACATGGATTTGTGTATTAACTAATTTACGTTAATTCTTCTCCCCTTCCTACTATCATTTTATATAAGGTTTTTGGATAATAGTTAATTTAGTAATTTCGTTATGGTTGCTTTTTCATAAATCAAGAATCTCAGGCTCAGAGACATTGAATCACATGTCTAAAGTCAAAGAGCTAGTAAATGAAAGAATACATTTAAGTCCTTGTTTTCCTGCCCCAAGCCTAGTTTTCTTTGTGTGATAACACACATTAAAATGTACTAAATGATATTATTAACAATTCAAATGTATTAACATCTTGTTTCTCAATATAATAAAACTTTACATTTTCATTATGCATATAGATAGTTATTCCCAGTTTCAATATTTCTTAGCTGTCAATAATATTCAGGGAAGTAATTCCATATTATTTTATTATTCCATGAGAAAATTATTTTGATTTTCTGTCAGTTTATTTTATTTTATTTTTTATTTTTTTGGTAAGTGATGCAGAGATAATTTATCCCTACCAATTACTGCACTTAAGCAATAGGTGAGGTGTCAAATATAAGGAGATTATAATACTAAAATATTGTAGCTGAAAAGAAATAATGTATGTTTACATAAAAGTTCAACACTACAGCATACAAGATGGGGGCACAATGCACAAATGATTTAGCTCACAATTTCCCATAAAAAAGTTAATGTACAAAAGTAAAATAATTATTCAAAACAATTTTTTTTAAGAAAAAGGACCCAAGCATCCATAGAAATCAATTGCTATAGAGAATTAAATTCTTTTTTCTTAA
>NW_007733930.1:39519-43062 GCF_000696425.1 Galeopterus variegatus
AAAAAGGACCCAAGCATCCATAGAAATCAATTGCTATAGAGAATTAAATTCTTTTTTCTTAAAAATTAGGTCATATTTAAACTATGGCTGAATGCAATGTGGTATCCTGTATTGAATACTGAAACAGAAAAAAAAAAAAAAAGAATAAAAAAAATGAGGAAATCTGAATATGGTCTATAGTTTAGTTAACAGTATGACACCAATGTTAATTTTGACAGTTTTGATAAATATACTATGCTTACATAAGATGTTAACATTAAAGGAACCTACTTAGATTTACAACTCTTTTGTAAATCCAAAATTATTTCAAGTTAACTTTTTTTAACCTAATTCATATATGCTCAGTATAAGTGGGCCAAATTAATTATTTTTGTTTTTAATTTACCCACTTTGCTTTCAGCTAGAAATAAAGAGTTGGATACTGTGTCAAAGAGAACAACAATGCTAAATCTATTAAAATTGAGTGTCTTCTGTAAGAGAGTAATTAAGTTAAGGATTAAGTAAATTTAGATAAATTACAAAAAAATAGCTTTGTGTTTTTTGATGTGTATGTATACTATTTATAGTGATGGCGTCAATTATAAAGTTATGAGCTCCTTCTGGGAAGGTCATCCAAGCACAGATGTTATAGAAAATGTCCATTATATGTGCAGATATTCAAGTATTTCCCAGAGCTGTAATTTAAAAATATTCCCATCAAAGTATAAATGCAATCTTCCCTTTATAGGAGTGTTTCAATTCTGAATGTATTTGATCTGTCAATACATATGATACAAATTTAAAAAGAGAAGAGATACTTTGCATATACTCAGTTTGAATAGGAATATGGCCAAAAATGCAAGTAAGTCACTTTTGGACACCAAGAAATGCCAAATAGAAAGTAAATAGAACTACTTTTATGAATACAATTTAAAGACTACAGTGAGGGTGCATTGACATATTTCTGAGAAGAAATTCTCATATTTCTATGCCAGAAATATAGACTAAGCTCACATGGAAAGCAAATGATGTTTCTTTTATCTGTACATAAATGATGCTAGTGGCTTGTTATTCAAGATTAAAAATTCTTAAAAATGTAGGGCAAAATTTTATGTATGGTCAAAAATTAGTACTCTAATTACAGTATTTAAACTTTCACTGCCTTATTAGAATCACTTAGAATAAGAATAAATTGTAAATGAAAATTATTTAAATCCATATTTTACCATTCTCGGAGCAAACCAATATAGGAGCTGTGATGCTTAAATGGAAATCAATAGAGAAGTAATTGGTGAAGAAATATATATGCTTTCTTTAAATAACAACAAAAAGCTTTAAAGCCTAGGTAGTGGTTGAAAGCTTTGCAAAAAAAAAAAAAAAAAAAAAAAAAAACCCCTCCAAAAAAAAAAAATTAAAATAGGGAATTTTTTTAAAAAAAAAAAAAAAAATTTAAAAAAGGGGGGGGGGTGGAAAAAATTTTAAAAAAAAAAAAAAAAAAAAAAAAAAACCCTTCACAAGATGACAACTTAAATATGGTAATCTTATGTAACATGACAAGATAAGCTCATATAAGTATTTACATATGCGTTGAAACACCAGTGCTGCATGTGAACCATTTTGTATGCAAAACACATGCAATAATAAAGCACTCCACCAGAGACGAGCATTACAGAGACCTCATTGAGGAGAGTGGTCCTGATTCAGGGACTGGCTCTTAAGGCGGTGGTTTATATATCAAAATTTTATGTGCAGGATAGAACCCCTGTGGTCAGGAAAAAGTCTTGAGGCATGGCAAAATTACCATCCTAATTTATGTGTGGATCCAAATTTTGCTGTTCAGCTCTATGAAAAATATTTCCAAAGAAAGATGCAACATACCTGCTTTCTCACCTGAAAAACCATGAATTCAATTTCCTCAAAGTAACTCATATATATGTATGAATACTCATAATAAACCAAAAGCAAGATTTCATCACAAGCCCTGTTTTAATTTACAAGAGAAGACAGCAAGCCATTTACAGTATGATTACTAAGAACAATTTGTTTCTCTTTGTTATTGTTATTAGTATTGTCATTTTTGTTGTATCTATGGTACATACCAATAGAGATGTATAAAGACATTTCTGTGTTTAAAGCCATTTGGAATAAATCTTTTCTGTGTCATAAACCTGCTACTGAGACACCGTTTTATTTGCTTTATTTAACTATAGATGTTTAGAGATTGCTTTTAAATTTAGTCATGTTTTATAATTGTATAAATATTTTTAGAGAACCAAAGTCACATCTTCCAAACAAGATAAATTTAAAATCATAGCTTCTTTATTTGTCCCTTTTACCTATTTTCTATCAGGCATCATAATCATTTTTTAAACTGTGCTTTAGTTTTCCATTGTTATTCTAATGAAAGTAAATGTGTATAAATATACCTATATATTAACCTCTCTCAATTTTATCACAAAAATAATATCATAATATGTAAACTTTTCTTCTTCTTGCTTTTGATTTAATAAACATCCTGTGATATATTCCGTAGTAATACAAAGAATTGTTCTTTCTTCCTATGGTTGTATAGTATCCATTATGTGAACAGAACATACCTTATTTAACTAATTTCCTACTGATAGACATTTAGATTATTTCTAGTCTTTTGCCATTAAAAGAATGTTCAGTGAATAGTTTTATGCATATGACTTTTTATTTTTTTTCAATTTAGTAAATATTATTAGCACTGTTACTGTAGTTTTAAAGTATAAAATGCATGTGTAATTTTGCTAAGTAGTATCAAATTCCTCTCTATAGGATTGTAATGTTTGATATTTTACAGATTTGGAAACAAAATATGCTATCAAACTTGTATTTTACTATTCTGATAGCTATGTTTTTCCATGTTTATTGCAAGTAACTTTTTGTGTATAAGAAGTGATTTATTTGATCATTGTGTGTTAAAAGTTTGATTTCCATCTAGGAGAACAGATTAGTTTACAAGAAAAATTTTGCTGGACTGTTTAATTTATGTAGAATTTTTAAAAAATCCTTATTATGATTCATGAAATCTTAGAAAATCATAATAAGAAGGAAAGACCTCAATATGGTTAGACAGTATTTATCAAAGGGTTCATTTAATCAACAAAATAATAGAGAAAATATGCTTTCTAAATTATAAGTGATTAAAAGAAAAGGAATAAATTAAAATTCATCTTATATTTTTTTCTTATTTCCTATGTTCAGAGTATAAGGTTTTCCCAAAAACATTCAATATAATTTTAAGTAGTAGAACTCAGAAACACTGTAATATTTGTAAATATTATTTTAAATGCTATAAATGGACAAATCCATTGATGTAGGAAAATCACATCCTTGTTTTATTAATTTTGTTAACAATTAACATAGTTTAATTTTAGAGTATTTAATGTAAAATCATGAAAATATAATATTTAATGCTAAAAGGATAAGAATTATAGTAGTCATTGTTTATCCCTTAGAAATACAGTGCCTGGGCCGGTCCGGTGGTGCACTGGAGAGTGCGCCGCTTGGGAGTGCGGCAGCGCTCCCGCCGAGGGTTCG
>NW_007733930.1:43773-45805 GCF_000696425.1 Galeopterus variegatus
GCACAACACCGAGGGTTGCGATCCCGTTACCGGTCAGTAAAAAAAGACAAAAAAGGAAAAAGAAAAAAAAAGAAAAAAGAAATACAGTGCCTGATACAGTGTCCGGCACATCATAAGCACTCAAAAATCCTGTGGAATGACCAGACAAATAGCAATGAAAATTGAGCCCCTTCTATCAGAAAACAATATATTTTACTCATTATAATGAAGGACTGACCAGAAAAATATATTCACATATCAGGCATAAGAGAATAATGGAAACTAGATTGTAATTGCTGGCACAAGCTCATGTAGTTTCTTTATGTGGGAAATGGGCCTTAAAAAAATATTGGAACAGGCAGGAGAAGTAAGATGCTTGTTCTTTATATTTAATTTATATTTTCTTCAAATTGCTCATGGTTTAAACAGACCCTAACATTATTCGTAGTTAGCACGAAGGTTCTCAGAACTTCTCAATCCATCTGACTGAAAATGGCAATCGTTGACTGAAATAAACAAACAAAAAATCAAATTTAAAAACGTATTACTCACAATTCACAAATATTATATATCTAAAAAAATTAAGCTTTCTACTGAGTTTTTTGTAAGATTGTACCATTCACTTGTCTAATGTTAGTAAACTTAAATCTTAAAACCACTCCGAGACATAGGAAAATTTGTATTACACACAAAATCAAATAAACAGAAGTAGACAGATCATATATTATCAACAACAATAAGAAAGCTAAACATGCTAACTTAAATATCAAGCTTCTTTCATTCTGGCCATAGTTTATCAACAGATGTGGGAAACTCTGGTTATTGGCCACTCTCTTTCTATTAATATTTGGAAAATATTTGGAAAACATTGTTTCATTGTTAGTACTATAGTTGTGTTTATTTATTTTTTTCAAAACTTCAGATCCAAGAGATGATAACACAAGGTGCCCTTGATAGTATAAGTGTGGAAATCACTAAAATAGGCAGTAAAGAACATACATATTCTGATGGGGCATAGATTTCTTGTAAGCCTACCTAAAACTGCCTGCTTTTTTTAGCTCACATTTCCCCTTAGTCTTAAACTTTTAAAGCACATATTTGCCTTGTTAAGAACTGTGTCAGCAAATGTATTTACTAATATGAGTCACTCTACAGAGCTAGAGGCTGAATCTGATCAATGCTTTACTCTGTAAACAAGACAAGGCTATCAGTAATCTTACGACGTAGACATCTATATTGGTTTCTTGTACTAAAGCCAGATGTACAACAAACTAATGCGAAAGGGAGGGCATAAATTATGGGGTAATGTTAGTGTTTGTGGACTACCCAATTTAGAACTGTATGTTGAAATCATAAGGCACTGAGGTTAGATGCTGCCTCTGCAAATTCTGATTAGTGGAACCATCACCACATTCCATCACTTTCTTTGCTGTCTGCAATTACCACTTTTGTTTCATGTGCAGTTTGTCTTTTAATTACTTCTTTTAAAATCTATCTACTTTTTGAAAGCTATTTAAGCTAAGGTGCTCTCTAAAGCATGAATCTTTTTTTTTTAATCTATATTGCCATGTGCTAAGCATATTTGTTTACATGTCAGACTTCTTTGAGATATTAACCATGAAAACTCAGTATCTATCCCAGCTGTGAGATGGGGTGTGGTAAGTTGTTGAGAACACCATCCAGAACAAAAGGAACAGGAATAAACTGACACATCTTTACATTTTCCTCCTGGACTCCATGTGTCATTATCCACAAAAGCCAAATCCATACCCTTTCCATTATTCTCAATCACTTACCCTACTCTCCTCTCCCCCAACTCTTCCTCTCGTAAGATGTTTAACCTTAAATATAGAATATCCCTCTCCAGCAATTCAATATAACGGATTTGATATATGGCTTTATTCATACTTCCTTTTAACCTATTTTAGAGAAAAAAAAAAATTTTATTCTGAGGCTGCACATAAAGGTCAGTATTTTATACACTTAATTCACTAGGAGCCTAAATGTTTCTTTGAAATTTTAACACAAGTACAAATATTCTAATAAATAAGAT
>NW_007733930.1:47088-57680 GCF_000696425.1 Galeopterus variegatus
ATTCACTTTAATAAATATTTTAACATGGCCCTTTATAAGTGAAGAAATACTACATTAAATGTGTTTTTTTAAAAGTAACATTGCTTATATCAGTTTTTCCTTGTCTCTAATGCTGTCAAAGATGACTTAGCCTCAATTAACATTACTCTTTTGACTCAGAACCTGTCAAAAAATTCATTTTATCATTCCTGCACTTGCCCCTAGACATGACAGCAAAAGAGGCAGCAATAATCATTAAACATGAAAAGTGGCACATTTCCCTGTAAATGGCAGAACGGCACAGGGTAACGTGTAGGAAGAAGAAAGCAAGTAAGTAGATAAATATATTGACAGCTTGCTTTTAACAAATCAACATTCTTGATAAATTACAAGCAAGAACCAGGCACCGTGACAGGAGAACATGCTAGCAGATGGGTTCTGAATAAGCAGGGTCCCATGTCCTTACAACCACTGTTCTACTCTCTGCTCCTGTAAATTAGATTTTAATGTACTTTACTACAGTTGACACTGTATTAAGTATTTAGCTCCTATCAAGTCAATTTACTTTAGTCAGTAACTACAGCTGTACAAACAAAAATAGCCGTTTCGGTCAAAATGAATAAATCTTTTGTGACCTCCAGTGTGACCGTAGCCCAGAGATTAGCAGCTGATTAAATCAATGACGTTTATATTATTTAGTAAAATAAAAAGTAAATACGTGCAAAGAGGTAGTTGATTATTATTATTTTTTTTTAACTATCTTTCCCTTGCTGGACACTGGCACTAAATCCATTCAGATCCTTATACACTAATGATAAGCATCCTTCCTTTAGATAAATTTAAATTAACTGTGGCTTCACTGTTATTTTAAGAAAAAAAAATGTTTTGGCTTATATAAGAAATATATTGAATATTTTGTTCTCAAAAACTTACAGCATAGTACTGTATTTTTTATAATAAACTTGAAGAGACTCTGTAGCTCATCTTATTCAAGGAGGCACAAAGCACTCTAAGAATTTTACAAGTAAGGCACTATTATGTAAGGGCCCCAGTGTTGTAGCCATTTGAGAAATTAAGAATTGTTTAATACTCTCTCATACTTCTTATAAATTACAGAGAAACTAATTAACAATACCAGTCAGAGATTCACCCAGTAATTCACATTAGCTTTTATGGTAAATTGTATAGCATGTAAATTATTCTTCAAAAAGAGGAAAATCCCATTGTCAATAAGAGACTATAATTATGATAGAAAATATTTTAGCAAATTTTGAAGCAGATGGCTGTTATATCATTTTCACTTGAAATAGTCAACAATATGTGTGTTTGATTTCTATTTTATGCCTTAAAGAAGCCTTCTTTAAAAATTAGAAAAGTATAAAAAGCCACTTGTTCATGTAACTTAAAAATTCAGTGTCCTCATTCATTACATTGTACTCAACAAGAAGGGAAACTAATAAAAACAGAAGTATCATCTGCTGCATTTATTATTTTAATTTCTCCTTACTTCATGAGAAATATAGGATGATTTACATAATGTACATACTTGGCCTCCCACAAATACATCAGGTCTTTAAAGTGTTCCTTTTTGCTTTATTTCATAGGAAAATGTTGCATTGGTTAATTATAATATAGATATCACAACACAATTTTAATTATCTATGGTCCTTTGAAGTGTGTAATTTTAAAGAAGACAGATAACAGTCTATTTACAAAGCTTTTTAAAGGTTCTCTTGGCATGCAGAAAATTTTGAAAATTATTCAGGCATTCATAGAAATGATTAATATATAATAATTCCTGGTGTAATATCGTGCAACAAAGGCTATGAGTAATTCTGAACTAACTATTCAAATCAAATTTTGAATCAAGGATAAATGTGAAGACAGAAAACCCCTCTTCAATTGTAATATGTGACAAAACCTTGTCCGTTTTAATCCCTGACTTAACATCACAAATAGACTCTCCCTTTAGTGATAATACAGAAATGCGTTCAGGAAATTCAGACTTTTAACTATGGCAATTCCATTACTTCAAAATTGTTGTCGCTGTTTTATAATATGCTTTGAATTTTAATCTTAAACTCCTACCACTGCGTCAATACAAATTCTCAGAATTACAAATAATTCTCTACATCTAATTAAAAATTAAAAAAGAACACTATATCAATGTAAGAGGAAATAATTGTGTTAGTGGTACCTTATTGTATTTGTGTGTTTAATCAAGCAAATCATATATACAAATCTTAAGCATATAATTGAAGGAAGTTTTACTGTGTATGCACCATTGTTGCTATCATCATGATCAATATACAGATAATCCCAAATTTACAATGGTTTCATTTACAATTTTTTGACTTTACAATGGTTCAAAAGTGATACACATTCAATAGAAACTATACCTGGAATTTTGAATTTTGATCTTTTCCCAGGTTAGCCATATGCTGTACAATACTGGCTTGTGATGCTGGGCGGCAGCAGCAAGCTGCAGTTCCCAGTCAGGCACACAATCACCAGGCTAAACGACTGACACTCTACAGTGTGCTCTATTCAGTAACTTACATGAGATACCCAACACTTTGTCATAAAATAGGCTTTGTGTTAGATGACTTTGCCCGTCAGTAGGCTAATGTACATGTTCTGGGCACATGTAAGGTAGGCTAGACTAAGCTATGATGTCTGTAGGTTAGGTGTGTTAAATACATTTTTGACTTAGGATATTTTCAACTTTTGATGGGTTTATCAGGTCATAACAGTAAGTCAAGAAGTATCTGTATAAAATATTTCCCTAAGGCAACCATTACTAGCACCATACATTATTTCCAGTAGGTATTGAACTTCAAATAAGTGAAACTGTACAGTTTATATCCTCTTATTTCCTGCATTATTATTACTTAAAATGCCTAGAGTAGTTTCTGTTTTATCTACTCAACTCTGACTAATAAAGTATTTTATGAGAGGTGATTAAAGTTCTCAAAGACATTAATCTAGTATTAGTTATCTGGTATAACTATGTTTAAGTTAATGTCGACCCCAAAATAATTAGAAAGTTTTATTCTAGTAATTCTTGACCTACTGGGACAAATTTTCCTAAAGTTTAACTTGTGGGTCATTAGACTGCTATAGTGGACAAATAAAACTGGAATGAGGAATGAAGAAACTATGAAGTGGGAGAGCTGCTTCTGAATAAATTGCAAAATTTAAATAAAGAAAATAAAAAGTGCTGGGTTTCAAATCTCAATAAAAGCCACAATCAGAGAAATAATGAATGTATATGAGAACACTAAAAATGCCTCCTTTATAATCAAAGGACCAATGAAATAATAACAGATAAAATGCAGTGTCTAAGTCAGGGAGTTGTTAAAATACATTGTAGCGGATTGTATTTTCCAAAGAGGACTGTAAAATTACCTTTCATTTCACAAGCTCTTTTGAAATATGACCTTGAACATCCCATCAGGAGGAATTTATTTCTCTACCCCTTGGAATCCAGGCAGGCCCTAAGGCTGCTTTGTCCAGTAGAGTATGGAAGAAGTGATCTTGTGCCAGTTCTGGGTGTCCATACAGAAGAATTATTTTATATTGTTATCAATTAGTATAACTTATGAAGTTGTCATAAAAGAGCCAAAGAACAATAAAGACTAAAATCAGATAATGCGGGTCATGTTCAATTGATAATGTAGTTTTTCCATTGAAGTACAAGTAAGAATTCCAGGCTACTCTGGGGACCTCGTGACATGTTGGTGAGAAACACAGAAGGCACTGAAGAGCAGAGGCACCAGACTGGTGACTAAGCCTCAGGTGACTGTTGCACCAAACGCTATATGATCAGCAATGCACGTGAGACCCAATGAGAATAAGGTAGGGGAACCCAGCAGAGCTTCACAACCACAGAGCTAAGAATTTTTTTCTAAGCCACTTATGACTTTGGTGGTTTGTCATACAGTAATAGCAGAATGGAATTGTTGAGGAATGGGGTGTTGTCAAGCAAAAATTTTAAATATATGTAATTACTTTTGGAACTGGATAGCAGTCAATGGTCAGGAAAGCCTTAGGAAAACTGATGAAGATAGCTAGAAACATAATGGGGAGATTTTCATTAAAGTCTGAATGAAAAGTAGCCTATGTTACGGTTGCACCTCATGCTATCTCAACTAAACAAAAATGACTTTTGATGATCTTGAGAGCATTTCTTCTGAACTTTCTCTGCTAAGCAAAAAGGTTTCTTAGAATCATTAAGCACTTCAAAATTCATTAAAATTAAGATAATGTTCATATTAATGATTTTATATATATGGAATGGTTGTGTTTTATGGACTAGCCCCTCAAAATCCATATGTTGTAACCTTAGTTGCCACAGGGATGGTATTCGGAGGTGGGGACATTGGGAGGTACTTAGATTTAGCCGAGGACAATAAGATGGAGCCCCATGATAGGATTCTTTACAAGAAGAGAAAGATGTTAGAGCCTTCTCTCTCTCTGCCTTATGGTATATGTGTATATACAATGAAATATTATTTAGCCATGAAAAAGAAGAAAATCCTGCCATTTGTAACAATATAGATGTACAGCCTGGTAACTGTAATTAATAATATTGTTTTGTATACTTGAAAATTGCTGAAAGTAGATCTTTATTGTCCTCATCACAAAAAATAAGTACATGAAATGATGAATATGTTAACTAGCTTGATTTAATAATTTCACAATGTATACATACATGGACATATCAAATTGTACTCCATAAATATATATAATTTTATCTGTCAATTTTATCCTAATAAAACTTGAAAAAAATAAAGGTATACCAAATTTTAAAAAATATAGGAAAAATCCTAATTTGGTTACATCTTTAATACTCTCTCATGAGTCTCTAATTTATATGCTATAAAAAGTCTAAAATGTTAACTTCTGATTATATAGTAATAAATAATTTTTTAAAATAAATAGTTTTCTACAGAATTATATTGGAGGGTCTGGCCAGTTAGCTCAGTTGGTTAGAGCATGGTACTGATAAAACCACCGTCTGGGATTTTATCCCTGTACTGCCCAGTCGCCAAAAGAAGAATTACATCAGATACACAGTAATTTCTCTAAAATCACCTTTTTTTTGTATTTTACAGTAGTTTTAATTTATTTTTCTGATATTATGAGTAGATTTGATCATTTTTTTCATATTTCAGGGCTGTTTGTATGTCTATTTAGGTAATGGGTGTATGGTCTTTTTCACTGGACATTAAAAATATTTCATATTTATTGAGCATATTAGCTCTTTATCTTTTATTTACTTTTTTATTGGAAACATAGTTGGTTGTGTATATATTTGAGGTACAGAGTTAAATATCAGTACTTATGTGCAGTCTGTGATGCTCAAATCAATATAACGGTCTTTTTCACTGGACATTAAAAATATTTCATATTTATTGAGCATATTAGCTCTTTATCTTTTATTTACTTTTTTATTTGAAACATAGTTGATTGTGTATATCTTTGAGGTACAGAGTTAAATATCAGTACTTATGTGCAGTCTGTGATGCTCAAATCAATATAATTAGTATATTCAAATTTATACAATGTAATCGTTTTTGTGGCCCTTTACCAATACTTCCCTTACCTCCCTCCGCTTTTACCAACTCTGGTAACGTCACTTCTCTCCTTTTGAAAATTCAATGTATTGTGATTGTTGCATCTTTCTTTCTTTCTTTCTTTTTCTATTTGTTTAATTTTTAGCATCCACTTATGAATGAGGACATGCGATATTTCTTTCTGTGCCTGGCTTATTTCATCTAACAATTTTCTCTAAGTTCATCTATGTTTCTGCAAATGGCAATATTTCATTCTTTGTTATGACAGAGCAGTATTCCATTGTGTAAATAAAACACATTTTCCTTATCCAGTTATTTGATGATGAACATTTATGTTGGTATCAAGTCCTGGCTATTGTAAATAGAGCTGCAGGTATCACCTTAACATGATTATTTCCATTCCTTGGGTATGTACCCAGAACTGTGATTGCTGGGTCATATGACGGTTCTATCTGTAGTTGTTTGAGGAACCTCCATACTGTTTTCCATTTGTTTTATTAATGTTAGTACTCTCCACATTTCCCCATATTTTATTATTTTTTTAAAAGAAAAGGCAAAAGCTATAGATCAAGGTTTTTTAAGACAAAAAACATTTTGTTAAAGCAAAGTTAGTATCATTTTAGCATGGCAAGTCCTTTTTAATTTATCCCAGGTGGGGACTGATGATGTCGTCATCTCTCAGGGCTGTTGCATCAGCATCATTCCTAGTGGTTTGAACTGGGCTGTAATTATCAGTTGTTGAAACTCCAGAAGGGGTTCTGTTCCATGTAATAGTTGATTTTGAGTCCAAAGAGTTTGTTGATGTTCACCCATCCAGGACATCACTGCTTTTAAAGCATCTAATCTTTGTAAAATTTCTTGATCAATTACAAATCTTTTGTTTAGGAACAGGATGTCTCATCCAAGTCACAAACACCCCCTTTAAGGCCCTGAAACTTTAGAGAACTGCTTTTGTAAACAAGATATTATTTCCCCCTTTATGATCAAAGCATTCCTCATGAAAGCATTGATGATCAATTTTTTGATAGAAAAGGTTTTACTTTTCTTTGTATAGATCCCTCAGCTCTGGGAAGGCTCATTCCCAGGTTGTTATGTCCCACACTGGGGAGAAAGACGAAACAGCAAGATGAAACAGCAGTTATGCCAAATTAGGGCAGCATGAAGAGGGGTCAGGAACTTAGAAGAGACATGCTATTTTATAACCAAAATTTTAAATTATATCCTGTTATAAAGAGAGATTTAAGTTTTACTGAAAATAGCCACACTTCAATAATAATCATAAAGATACTTAAAGTTATTATATTTGGGGAGATCAAGTAGAGAGAAAACAAATGCTTTTGTTTTTGTTTTAAGTGATATTTTACCAAACTGTTGTCAGTTATAGATAGCTTAAGAGAGAGTTTTCTTAAATCTGGAAAATAGGACATCAATGAGTGATGTTTCAAAATAAAAATTGTAAAAATTTATAATTCTTTTTAATCAGTTCATTAACTAACTTTTGTTGTTTTGACTTTGGTGAGTAATTTAACAAACCCATCAGTTTCTTCATTAGAATTTTTGGAAATTCAGTTCAAAGGTATGAACTCAAAGTTTGTCAGGAAACTGTACCTGTCAGAGTTTTTTTCATGAAATATTTGAAGAAATAACATTTTAAAATTATAATTGAACCAAGATCATGACTGGTAGCATTTATATCAAGATGCAGCTTTTCAAGAACCTTACAAGATTTGGGAACACATATTCATAACATCTTAGTGCTGACAGTGCTTTCCCACATAGTCTAATTTATCAAATAAACCAATTAGTTATGATGCATCTCTTATATATCCTTTGAGAAGCTCCAGGGCCCTTGAAGCCCCTCAAAGTTAGTTTAAGTCAAAAGGTTGAGCTTTCAGAATTTAGTTTTTGGAAAGTTTGTCAAACAACAAAGGCTTAAAACACTTAGTTGAATAAGATAACAAATTACTACAAAAAATAAAATCAAAGTGTCAAAGGATTTCAAAGGGAGAGAGCACAAGAAATTATCATAATAAAACATGAAATAAGTTTCTTAGACCAGTTATCTAAAAGATAAAACCATTTTCAATTTTGTGTTAAGAGCAGTTAAGTGATTTTAGAAAATCTGGTTGTTCCATTGCAGGAGAGCAAACTCTAACCCTGTATCAGAAAACTTTTTGATATTAATGTTTAACTTTTAGAAAATTTATACATATTTTGTTTTTAATTTTAGCTAATTTTTAAAGTTTCTTTTATAAATTAACCCGTACAAACCATTATCATGACTTACTCATACTTTCTGTTTTTGTGCTGTACTTCCTACTTCCTAAATAGCCAGTCATTTTACTCTGGGACAAAAATAACCTGTACAAGATGCTTTCTCACATAAAAATATTTTCTTTCCTTTTTAGCCTTCCTAACCACAACTACATCTTTATATCTGTAGCTTTCTTCATAACACCTCTGTTTTTACATATTTGTTTCTCCTCTATCAATGTTAAATTGGTCTTATTTGTGTAAAAATTATATATAGAAAGGTTTTTCTGGCTTCAGTGGGGTTTACAACTGAAACGCCTCTAGCAAAGACAAATGTAATCCTTTTTGATTAGTAAACCCAGGCAAAGATGTATGCTGATAAAAAAACATTTTTACATATTCAGTCTAGTAAATGGGGGTCCACTTGTCAGAGCAGATTATGCAAAGCACAGCTTGAGTCACAGCTATTTCTACCAAACAAATATTTATGGTTTCCCAGCCAAAAACTTGGTGTATAAAATCTACACCCTTATCAGGTAATGTTAACCAGGGCCTTTGAGATATTGGGCATAGGTCTCCTTCCACTAGCCATCCTGGGTTCCAAGTATCCACGTGGCATTTAGGTCCATGTGGAATCCAGAGAGGCAATGTGGAGTTTAAGTCAGAGGGCAGCATTCACAAAGGTAATGTCTAAAAGATATTGTTTCTCCCAGCATGGTCGGGAGGCAGAGCTGAGATAAGGAAGAGGTGTGTTGACCTAAAGACAAATTTAGGCAAAAGGTTTAAGTTAAAATTTGAAAATATATTTATTTTATCAAAACTTTAGAAAATTAAAGTCATGTGGACTTGAAAAGTATACTTATTTATATAATGAGCATGCATTAATTATAAGCCAATTTGGTACCATGCAGACAATACAAACACACATACAGATATGAACATGTAACATAACATACATTTATGTAGACAGATAAAATAGAAATCTCACTAGTATAAAAGGACAGTCAGGTTTAGATTGTGTTTCTAAAGAATGTTAAAGCTTATCTGTGAGGCCTCAGCCTGTTTTAGAGAAAGCAAGATAACAAATTTACATTGCAAAGCAAAGTAAGCCTTTTGAAGGAGATGCAGAGAAAGTTTTCTTCTTTAAAAAAAAAATGGCATAGAACTCTACCATAGGATTTTGTGAAGAAATACATAGATGAGCCTAGAAGAAAATTTAGAACTCTGTTCAAGATAACCAGCTGGATGCCAGAAAATTTGAGACTAAAATAGATTTTAGTCTATTTTTTTTTTCTCAAATGTGTTACTGAGCTTACAGGCTGAGCTAATGGGAGCCATTTGACTTTTGAGGTTTTCAGGAGAAAAGCAGTAGACCCAAAAGGAGTTCTGGTTAGTGCCATGGCTGCATTTCTCATAAAGCCTCAGAGTCTTTGGCGAAGTAGAGAAGCACATGCTGATAAGAAAAGAACCACTGCTTTTAAGAGAGAAGTGAAGCATTGTGAAGATAAGAAAAGGAAACATACATGTTCAAACAAAACCAACATTGCAAAGAAATATTATGTTGTTTTTCCTTTTTTTTTTTTTTTTTTTACTTTAGATTGTCCAATTTAAAGTTTTTTCAGTCATTGGCAAAGATTAAGTTTTATCCTTTGTCAGTGACATGAACATGTCTTTGTTTTTTGTTAGGGCCCTGAATAGTTTTTAAAGCAATTTGACATAAATTCCAAACCATTACATGGGAAGCCTTAACAGGAGTGGTTGCAGTTTTAAGCAGTGACCAATAAGTTCCCAATCCTCAATATCAAGACTTCCCTAAATAATTTAGGATACCAAGGGCAATATTGTTTAATAATTAATAATAATTCAGTTAGCTGACGGTTAGTTACTTTATAAATTACTGCCTTAAGGAGACATGGAAGTTGTGACCTTTGTTGAATCTCCTTCTTAGACAGTGAGCTACCCATAGTCATAAGAATAGATAGAAAATTGAAAGAGTAAGAAAGCAAAACTTCTGGGTGAAGCCCTAGCAAGACACTACCACAGGCATGCAATCACTAATCAAAAGCCACCTGTGATCCCCTTACCAGGATGTGTCTCCCTTATTGGGACTCCCTTGACAGGATGAGTAGCAGATGTTGTTTTCCTTTTCAATGCTTGGCAGGTCAGTTTCTGATCCGTGGAGTAGTATTCCTCACATGGGGCACCATTTTGTTACACTTCCCTCTGTGTAATGGAGAGGTAAGAAAAGAATTAGTTGGTTACTCAAAGCAGTATGAATGCCTTGAGAAGTCTGGAAGTACTGCACTTCAGTAATTTCCCCATTAGGAGGAGAAAGCTGAATGTGACAGCCCTGATTCAAAGTTAGGTTCTCCCTTTTATTGTAAAGACAAGGAAGTTTCACAAGAAAATTCAGTTGATTTAATCATTACAAAGAACACAAGGACACATGTAGAGTTATGGTTAAGTGTAGTTTTAACAATGGAAACTAGTAACATCAGTGAAATAAACAAAGCGGCATTCCACAATGCAATTTACAAAAGGTTAAGTCAATCCACCAACAAAACCTTCTTCTTAGCAAACACTTTCTTCTCCTACAGCAATTTCCTCAGTATATTTACATAACAATCAAGTAACTTTCTCAACATATCAGTCAGTAGGTTAACCTGCACCAAGGACATCTGCCCTTTGCGCCAGCAATTTTACTGTGTTACTATTCTTTATCTACACTAGAGACTTTAGCCTGGGGAAAGTTTCCTGTCTTTTGCAAGCTTAGTTTTCCTA
>NW_007733930.1:58246-69613 GCF_000696425.1 Galeopterus variegatus
TTTTAAAAAGTTAGGTCCTGTGAAATACATTTGTTTTATTAATGTTAGTACTCTCCACAATGACTACATTGACTTGTGCATGTTGAACTATCTTCTATCCCTGGGATGAATCCCACTTCATCATGGTGTATGATCTTTTCAATGTGTTGCTGTATTTTGTTGAAGATTTTTACATGTGTGTTCATCAGAGATATGGGTTTGTAGTTTTCTTTTTTTCTTGTATCTCTGCCTGGTATTGGCATCAAGGTGATGTTGGGATAATAGAATGGTTTGGGTGAATGGTTTCTGTTTCAATTTTCTGGAATAGTTTGAAGAGAATTGGTATTAATTCCTCTTTAAAGGCTTGGTAGATTCAACAGTAAAGCCATCAGGTCCTGGGCTTTTCTTTATTGGGAGACTGCTGATAACTTTTTCAGTCTCCTTGCTTTTTATTGGTTCAGGTTTTCTATATCTTCTTAGTTCAGTATTGGTAGTTTGAGTGTGTATCCATTTCCTCCAGATTTTCAAATTTGTTTCCATATATTTGTTTATAAGTGTTTCTAATGATTATTTTTATTTCTGTGGTAGCAGTTGTAATGTCTCTTTTTTTTTTGATTTCTGATTCTTGTTATTTGGTTCTTCTCTCTTTTTTTTAGTTAGCCTACCTAATGGTTTGTCTGTTTTGTTTACGTTTTCACAAAACCAACTTTTTGTTTCATTGAAGTTTTGCATAATTTTTTTGTGTCTCTACTTCATTAGTTCAGCTGTGATCTTAATTATTTCTTTTTGTCTACTAATTTGGAGGTTGGATTTTTCTTGTTTTTCTAGTTCTTTGAGGTGTAGGTTTGAGCATTAGGTTGTTTATTTAAAGCCTTTCTATTCTTTGGTTGTAAGAATTTATTATTTATTATATTTATTTATATTTATATATTTATATATTTATTTATATTATTTTATTATTACAATAAACTTCCCTCTTAGTACTGCTTTTGCAGCATCCCACATTGGGTACAATGTGTCTTTATTTTCATTAGTTTCAAGAAATATTTTGATTAACTGTTTAATTTCTTCTTGGACCCATGGGTCATTCAGGAGTATGTTGTTTAATTTCCATGTATTTGTATAGTTTCTATAGTTTGTTATTACTTTGTAGTTTCAATCCATTATGCCCTGAAAAGTTACTTGAAATGATTTTATTTTTTAAGCATTTGCTAGGACTTGATTTGTGACCTAACAAGTGTTCTATTCTAGAGAATGTTTCATGTGCTGATGAGAAGAATGTATATTCTTTGTTGTAGGATGAAATGTTCTGTAGCTATCTGCTAGATCCAGTAGATTTAAAGTGTAGTTTAAGTCCTATGTTTCTTTGATTTGTTGCTTAGGTAATCTGTCCAAGGTTGAGAGAAGAATGTTCAGTTTCCAAACTATTATCATATTGAGTCTATCACATTTTTTAGGTCTTATAGTATTTGCTTTATATATCTGCATGCTCCAGTGTTATATGCATATGTATTTATGATTGTTATATCTTCTTTCTGGATAGAGCCCTTTATCATCATATAATGGCCTTCTTAGTCTCTTTTATGGTTTTTGGTTTAAAGTCTATTTTATTCAATATAAGAATAACTATTCCTGCTCATTTTAGGTTTCTGTTGCATGGTATAGCTTTATCCAAATTGAATTGATATCTTTATCCAATTCATATCTTCTTCCAAATTGAAAGAACAAGAAAGCAAAGCTTTTGAAATTGATGGATATCTTTATCCATCCCTTCACTACTAGTCTGCATGTGTCTTTACAGGTGAGATGAGTCTCTTGAAGACAGCATATAGTTGTGTCTAGCTTTTTATCTAGTCAGTTTGTCTATTTCTTTTGCTTGGGGAGTTTAATCCATTTACATTTAGGGCTATTATTGAAAGGTATTGACTTACACCTGACTTTTTATTGATTTTTGTTTAGATGTTTTAAATATATTTTTTCCTTTCTTCTCCTTTTATTGTTTGTCTTTTGTGTTTGTTGGTTTCTTGGGGTAGTTAGGTAAAGTTTCTTTCTCTTTCTCATTTGTACTTTGTTCTATCACTGTGTTTGTTCTTTCATGTGTATTCATGGTAGTGATCAATGTTTTTCCTGTTCCAGATGCAGTACTCCTTTGAGGATTTTTTGTGAGGCTGGTCATGTGGTGGTGAACTCCCACAGCTTCTGTTTGTCTGAGAAGTATACTATTTCTCCCTCATTTCTGAAGGAGAGCCTTGCTGAGTATAGTATTATTGGCTTACAATTCTTTTCTTTTAGTATTTGACTATATCATCTCATTCTCTTCTGGCCTTCTCAACATTCTCTTCTGTTTAGAAGTTGGCTGTCAGTCTGGAGATTCCCTTACAGGTGGCATTCGACTATAATGTGTCTTGCTATTGAATTGTTGAAGTTCCTTATATATTTTGGATATTAACCACTTATCAGATTAATATTTTGTAAATATTTTTCCCATTCTCTAGGTTTACTTTTCATTTCATTGTTAGCTTTACTGTGCAGCTTTTTAGTTTGATATAATTCCACTTTTTAAAAACTTTTTTATTGCTTTTTCTGTTTGTGTTTTTTTTTGTCATATCCATAAAGTCATTCTCTAGACCAATATCATGGATCTTTTCCCTTATGTTTTCTTCTACTAACTTTAAAGTTTCAGGCCTTACATTTAAGACTTTAATCCATTTTGAGCTGATTTTTCTTTATGATGTGAGATAAGAGTCTAATTTCATTCTTTTTTTGTGTAAAGATATCCAGTTTTCCCATACCATTTATTGAAGAGTCTATACTTTCCCCATTGTGTTTTCTTGGAAGCTTTGTCAAAGATCAATTGACCATAAATGGGTAGATTTGTTTCTGTGCTCTCTAGTCTGTTCAATTGCCCTTTGTGTCTATTTTTATGTCACTACCATGCTATTTTGATTGCTATAGTTTTGTAGTATATTTTGCAATCAGGTTGTGTGGTACCTCCAGCTTTATTTTTGTTTGCTTGTTTGTTCGCTTTTCTGCTTAAGATTGCTTTGGCTATACAGGATCTTTTGGGATAATATATACAAATTTTAGAAATTTTTTCTACTTCTATGAAAATTGCCATTGAAATTTTAATAGTGATTTTTTGGGGGCACAGTAAAAGATTCTCCAAAATATGGCACTTTGGCATGCTGAGTTCTTTGAACATTGAAAGGTAACAGAAATAGGCCTGAGAAGCAAGGTTTCTCTTTAACCTTCTCCTATATCCCTGCCTCTCTGATTCTCTTTCCTGAAGCACTGAGATAAACTTTTTCAGGAATTTTCTTATCTGACTAAGAAAGCTTCAACCCGGAAGAAATGTAATTGTCTTAAAATCTCCTTCCTAGGAATCTCATTAAATAACCAGGAGAGATCAACCACTGCAGAAAAGAAGAGACGGGAAGTCACTACCACACCCAGACAGACTTTCCATGTATTCTTCAGAGGACAGCTCTGAGAGGGTTTGCCTGCATAATAGGACAACCTTTGTTCATAGTAATGTTCTGTCCCTCACCTTCCAGACACTTCCCCCAGATCTCAGAGAAACTTTGTTCTTTAATTCTACATTTCCCATATCCTTCCTCCCCTCCATAGAAGGTTATATAGCATTTATACTTCATTTGGTTATTGGGTCATCATTCTCATGTTCCCCTGGGCTATGCATGTTAAATACGTTTTGTATGCCTTTTTCTACTATTTATCTGCCTATTATAAGTTCGTTTTCACCTTTAAATGGTGAAAGGGACCCCTCCATAGAAGGTTATATAGCATTTATACTTCATTTGGTTATTGGGTCATCATTCTCATGAGGTTCCCCTGGGCTATGCATGTTAAATACGTTTTGTATGCCTTTTTCTACTATTTATCTGCCTATTATAAGTTCGTTTTCAATGAACCTTTAAAGGGTGAAAGGGATGCTTTCCCTCTTCGATGCTACAGTTTGCACTAAATCTGTAGATCATTTTGAGTAGTATGAACCTATTAACTATTAATTCTTCTAATTCATGAATCTAGAGTTATCTTTTTATTTATGTGTGTCTTCTTCAATTTCTTTTGTCAGTGTTTTATAGTTTTCAGTGCACAGGACTTTTACCTCCTTGGTAAGTATATATTTTTTTGGCCTTTGTAAATGAGATTGTTTTCCCCTTTTTATTTATTTATTTATTTATTTATTTTGCAGGGAGGATAGGTTGTTGTTTGTATGTAGAATATGTTGATTTTGCATCCTTCAACTTTACTCAACTCATTTATTAGTTCTAATAGGTTTTAGTGGAGTTTATCACTACATACTTTATCTAAACTTTGTCCTGAAATCACATTAGACCAGAAATGCTCTGAATTTAATCTTTACCCTGAGGTCATTTCTTATGTTGAGAACATTTTGTTATTTGAAAACACCACCCATATGCCATACATGGAACCATAAGTGTAGATTTCTAAAATCTTATCTTGTATTTTTTGGAGTTCTTTTTGTTTATATGTTTTCTTCAAATCTAGAAACACCCATGGCTAAATGTAAACTCCATTCTTTAGCACTTACAGACTCCAGAAGACTCATTTACAGAGGATTCTGTAAATGAATTTTCAGATTCTATTTTCTTCCCTAAAATCTTATCCACATTTCAACTGGTTATTCCTAAATGGTAAGATTAAAATGAGAACATGACTTAGTCCCTATAAATTTTTGAATCATTTGCTTGGAAGGGGGGTGGGTATAATTTTAGTAAAAGTGCATTAGAACTTCTGTTTGAGGTCTATCCTTTTTAAGGCCTGTCATAAGATAAATGATAAAATGGAATTCATAAGCTTTTAAGTAAGAGAGATATAATCGTCAAGTACATAACTTTGGAGAATACAATATTAACTCAGAGTCTATCACCATATCAGAATAATTTAAATCATAAATGGTTACCTTTTGAAATTTTTGTTATGATTAATGATGCAATGCACAGTTGTCCCTCAGTGCCATGGGGGATTGGTATCAGGAACCCCACTCAAATCCTGCCGTCAGCCCTGCGGAACCATTGTATGTGAAGTCAGTTCTCCACGTACATGAGTTTCACATCTGTGAATACTGTATTTTGCAACTGAAGTTAATTGAAAAAAATCCACATACAAGTGGACCTATGTATAAGTGGACTGGCATGTTTCAAACTCATGTTCTTTAAGCATCAATTGTATATAGAGTGGCCAACAGAATTTATGGCACAGAGAATGATTCATTAAATGGTTTTCCTTTTCCATTCTGCTCCTGTTTCACTTTTAATGCTTTGATAAGGAAAGCATCATTGGTGCTTTCTATCTGGCTGAAGGATCTGTAGTATATTTCCAAAATACCCTACCCATTATGTACTCAGAGGCTTTTACTATATTTTCACTCTTAAATTTTCTCTGCAAACAACAGCCCCTTCACATGCAATACTGCTTACCACTCCTTGTTATTGATGATAACATTGATTTGTCATGTGTTACAGTGGACTCTGAGACATATGCAGAAGTTTAAAAATAAGATCACTTTATCTCACACATTAAGTCTCATTCTGTATGTATAGTACAGAATGACACCATACATACAGATCTTGCATTTTAAAAATATTCTCCAAGTGACTCTAAAATACATTCAAGCTTTTGACTGAAGAAACTAATATAAGCCTCTATTCTCTAGTGTGAATAATATCATACTAGACAACATGTTAATAGGAGGTGGAAATAAAATAATTGTGATTTATAAATTAATAATAAGATTCCATTGGCAAAAGTGTACATTTGATATCCCAAGATGTAGCTCATTTTTCTTTGATAGTCCAGAATCATTTTAAGAAAAGGTATCACTGGACTTGAAAACCTGAATATTGATTTAAAAATATATAAAACATACTTTATATTCCAAGTCTCTGTTTTCCCTGATTTAATTTTTTCCCTGAATTTATTTGTGCAATATTTAGCATTTCTTTTCTTATTTTTCCTTAAATACTAGGGTAGCTATGGAACTTAAGAATGAGATTTAGCAATTCCTAATGAAACATATTGTGCTAAGGGAACTATATTGCTAATGAAGAAAATATATGTGGGGAAAATAGAATAATTTAGTCAGGCTCCCTCTGCTTAGTTCTGGTTGGGGGTTGAGCAGCATATTCTTAGTTCTTGTAAACAAGTTGTGTGTGGGTGGAGTTACTGAGCATGTGCACGCATGTATCTTTCTAGTTGATTGCTACTGTGTGTTCTCCGGTTTGTGAAGCAAAGCTGGCAGGCAGAGCTCACATCTAAAAATAGAGCATGTTTATTCTGCTGGCAGTTGCTTAGTTTTTCTTCCGACTTTGCCTACAAGCAGTTGAGTTTCCGAGTTTCTTTTTGTACTGCCTAGCTCCTAGACGTGTGTGTGCTGAATAAAGACTATTCCTACTTCAACCAAGGCTCCAAGGACCTTTTTGTGGGTTACCTAGCTCATAGACCTGCCTGTGAAGGGTTTGTGAATGGGCTCGAGGGGTCTGTGAGCTCCAGACCCTAGCTCTAGCTCTACACTATATAAAATAGATTTCCACCTGCTACTTCTGTTATAAAATTAATATTTCAAAATGACTTCCCAGATCCCTTCAGTGTTTTTAAAGCTTAATTGACCTGTATTCTGAGAATAAAGTTTTAGTTCAGAAAGTTTTTGTTAATAGTAACTTTAGTTATTTACCACTTAGTATTTTTATTTATTTATTTATTTGAAATATAAACATAAAAAGTACTCTAAAAATCTTGGTCTTATACACTAAGGGGTATATGGTTGCATTTCTGCTACTATTTCTTTGGGTGAAATTAACTGTAAATTATACTGTTGCCAGAACTATAAGGTTTGGATTTATAAATTGGAGCATGGAAACTAACTTAAATAAAAAGTGGTTATTTGGCAACACTGTCTAGCCAAGCAGCTAGTTCTGGTTGTTTTTTTGTTCTGAGAAGTGCTTCTAATTTTCTAATCAAAAAGATAAAAAGTTAAAAATATACTGAAACTATTGGAATTATTGGAAAAAGCGAATAAAGCTAGGATAATAGAAAGATCATAGTTTTTTAACTCCTACTCATTTCATTTTAATGAAAAGAGAGACAGATCTAGAGATCATTAATTGGTTTTTGATTCATAGATATATTAATAAAATCTTATAACTTATTTTATAAATTATGAAGCAAAATTCTGTGCATTTCACATTATCAGGTGAAGCACCATGTGACCACAAACACGAGTAATCAGTCACAGACATGGAAAAGAGCCAGTCACAAAGACTGACTTCCAGGCATCCTCCTAAGTCCTCAGATTAGCCACATTGATTAGCAGTTTCCATAGCTAGACAGGGCAGATGGTTAATTGTTCCTCAGACATTAAAAACAAAAATAATTTTAAAAGTCAGCAAATAACAATAGCAGAAAAAACTGTCTTTAGAAAAGTTTTATAAGCAAACTGGACTAGCATGTGATTTTGTGGGTCCCATATCATCTAAACCAGATTAACAATCATACACACACACATGCACACACAAATTGTTGTACTAAACACTACTGTGTTGCAGGGACCCTGCCCTTTTATGTATTTCATTTAACTCACACAGTGGCATTGTTATTATCTTTAATTTATTAGCTTTATTTGCTGATATGAAGAGAAGTAAACTGATTAATCCCACATGAATAGAACTTTAACTAAAATAGTATTTGTTTAATTCCATGAGAAATATACTGTTCTTAATAATAGTATATCAGACAAATAGTTCAACCTGAAAATTTTTACTAAAAATCGAAAATGAATAAGTTGCAGTCACTAGGTCCACTCTTGTGGTTGTTTTTCACAAAATATCAGAATTTAAGGTACACCATATATGTTTTATTAAAATCAGTTTTCCACAAATATTAATTCTGAAATGAAATAATGAGTGAATGATTTTATTTTTTTCTTGAAAAACATAACTTTAACTTATTTTTTGAATCAATGAGTGAATGGTTTTAAAACATCACATCTTTTTTTTTTCTGCTGCAACATCATAGATTATAAATCTTATTAAGAAAATAATCCCCATGTTGTAAGTATCTCTGTGAAATTCTTACATATCATGAAGCACATCCAAACATAAATTAGCCTTTATAAAGATATATAACATTTTTAAATACTAAAGCTTTTTTTTTTTTTTCCACCTAGGAGTTTAGCCTAGAAAAGCTTCTTAGGAGGCTAAGGCAAGGGTCTGGGAAAATAATCTAGCATAGTTTTCGGCTCAGAGCTTGCCTAATGAAAACCATAATTTGGAGATGAGTTCAGAAAGCTGAGTGGTCTGGAACTATATCTCAGGAATGTGACTCCTGCTACAGAAGAATTATTCCCTTTGAAAGATCATAACAACAATAGACAGAGAAGATAAGCAGTGCGGGGAAGATAGCTGGTATGCTTATTCACCGCTGCCACAAATTGTGACTGGAAGAAGAAGATCCCATGGGCTGTCTGAAGAAGGTCTTGAGTGGAGAGTGACAGCCACTTAGTGAAGTGCGGGGAAGATAGCTGGTATGCTTATTCACCGCTGCCACAAATTGTGACTGGAAGAAGATCCCATGGGCTGTCTGAAGAAGGTCTTGAGTGGAGAGTGACAGCCACTTAGTGCTGCACTTCCTAACTGCAGAGACATTTATGAAGGATGTTTTGCACAGCTACTTGTATAAAGGGGAATGTGAACTCATATCCTGGCCCCTGTCCTGAGATGCACACTTCTTGGGATGCCCTTCCCCATATCACAATGTCTCTTTGGACACACTTTCTTTATCACAGATCCTGGAAATGAAAGAAGTCATGAAACAGCATTACAGAACAGCATTTATTACTCCAGATTGAAGTATCAATCTATATCAATTGAATCCTAGTCCCATCACCTTCAAATTTGAATCTATAAACAACTTATTTTGTTTTCCCAAGTCTAAGTTCTTTCTTTCATCTATAAAATGAGTATTATGATAAGCTGTGACATATATTTGTGAGTATTAAATAAAATAAACAACACTAAGAGTTTAGCAGAACATGATACCCAAGTGAAAAATAAATGTCACTCTTCAATATAATTATTTCTGAGTTGAGTTCTCCTTCTACTACATGTCAATGTGATATGAGTATAACACAAATTTAGCAGAATGTGTTGGACACTGGAACTCTGGCTAATCTATTCTATATGTGTCTACTAAGTTTAAACCTAATTCTCTTAAATGATACAGGCAATTACTTTAAGTCATAAATTTAGGAAGAACAGCAAAAGGATTAGCTGAGACTGAATCATTTCTCTGAAATGAGAACTAGGTGCATTTTACTATACTCTTCTTTTGGGCATAATTTATACACTACAAAGTCTAAAGTATATAGAGCGAGATTCTGAACTTCAGTTTATTTTTGATAACTCATTAATGAAAATATTAGCTGCAAAAAGGGTCTCTCTTCTTATATAAATTATTGGTTCTCTTTCTCTAGAGAACCCTGACTAATGTGAGATCTATGTAACATGAATAAAGAAACAGAACATGAATATAAGAAGACTCTTTGAAACATATTAACATAGTCCATCTCTGAAGCTAAAGCAAAATAAGGAATTGTTATTAAAAATATTTACCTTTTATCTCATTGATTCACATTTATTATATTCCTTTATGACAAACTTAATGTTATATTTTCTGTGTATTTCAACTGAAAAATAAAATAGCAACTTAATTAGGAGGAGAAAAGTAATGTCACTCAGACATATTACATTCATCTCCAAAATTCATAATAAACTCTCCAAAATCTATTGTTGATGGCACATTAGTAGACGAGAATCCTCTGATTAGTCTATTACAAAAGGAAATTACTCAATTGTTCATTTAATTGAGTGTGAAGAAATTCTAAATTGTTCGTATAGGTAAAACAGGTTTTTAATGTGTACTGTAAATACAGAGCTGCTGTAGATTCATGTCAACCTACTATCTGTAAAAATAATTATCCAGGAAACATTTTAAATAAAAGGAAGATGTAGCAAATATAGAATTATGTTTTGTAAATACTAAAATGATTGAAAATTTAACAATATACATATATGTTTATACGTTCACTGAAATAAACACAGCTAGCATAGTAATTTCAAATAAATTTATATTTATTACTAGAATATTAGCTATATTTATTTTAATTAATGTGTATATATTTTTTCATTGAAATCTGAGGGGTTTATTATGTCAACTGCATCACTGAGGAATGGCAACACAGTGAATAAATGATTGGTTTGTGACGTTATGGCAGCCAGATGTAAAGTTGGAATACAAAGTCTCTTACACTAAATCCTATGTTATTCCATCATGGAGTGATATCTGTGTAACAGAATCAAAGACCTTGAAAAGGTCCTTTGAGATAACCTGAGTAATACTTGTTCCTTTATGTGAACTAATTCATAACTGATAGCTTCTAGAAGATATCTGTGACCTTCCTTATGCTTCATCTCCCAAATGAAATCTCTTTTCCTTTATGTAGTTCCAATTCATTTACTTACCTATGGCTCCCTGTGGCCAGGAAGAGCAATAGAAGATAAAGAGAGAGACAGAGAAAGGTGTGAGAGGAGCAAACATCCCTAAACATATATTCCCTAATCAACTTCTTTCTCTTTATTTCCTTGGGTCTATTTTAAAGAACAGTCAAAATGTTAAAAAATATTACTATACTGTTTTCTAGTCAATGATTTTATGGTTTCTCTGTTCAAAATTATTAAATTATTAAGGTAATTTTTCTGAGTTATAATTAAATTTTTTGTTGTTGAGTGATTAAAGTTCCTCATATATTCTGTTTATTGGCCCCTTGTCTGCTGTATGGTTGGCAAAGACTTTCTCCTGTTCTGTAGGTTGTCTCTTCACTTTGTTGACAGTGTCCTTTGCTGTGCAGAAGCTTTTTAGTTTGATGTAGTCCCATTTATGTACTTTAGCTTCAGTTGCCTGTGCCTTTGTAGTCTTGCTCAAAAAAGCTTTTGTTTGTAGTTTGCCTTATTTCATTACTTGGACTTTGTGATATCTTTATAACAAAGAGTATGCATTATCTTTTTTCATAAGGTTTTCACTTATATTTTCTCTGACAAAGGATATACTATTTTGTGAGATAATATTTTTTCTGCCATGCCTTCCAGAATTTTCTGCATATTTACTTTGGCAGTGCAACAATAGAACATTAATATAATGAGGTTTTAGGAAAAATTTTAATATTGGGACATCATTCATTTCCTTTCTATTTAAAATTAGAAAAATATAGGTGAGATGATTTGAGTGGTCTTTCAACTACCTAATATTTTAAGACTTCTATTTCATTGGCATTTTTAATGAAAATAATTTGAT
>NW_007733930.1:70076-72926 GCF_000696425.1 Galeopterus variegatus
TCAACTACCTAATATTTTAAGACTTCTATTTCATTGGCATTTTTAATGAAAATAATTTGATATAAAAATTGTAAGATTTCACTGAAATTTCAAATTTATTTTCCTTCTTTATTCAAGAGTTGGTAATGAGAGTTTTTCAGAGATTTATTCTTTATATATTCACCTAAATTTTTCATATCCTCACAATCTCATTTTGTGTGGATGATTGAATTTTTTTCTCCTACTAATTGTTAATTGCAAAGGGAAAACCTTATACTTACAATAGAGATATCTGACTGTCATCAACTTAATTACATGAATGAAATTAGTTTTAATAATAGTGAGGCAGCCTTACATTATTCACCCTGTTGTGATAAAAAAAAAGAATGAAGTGCATAGACTCATGTATGAACAGACACAAAGAATGATTATATATTGTAATAATGAATAAACTACCTATACTGATCTAACCACCACACATTCTACACAATTATTGAAGATCAATGTTGTACCCCACATGTATAATAAAACAAACAAATAAATAAATGTTTAACTCAGATCTAACTTCTAGATTACAGAAAATATAAACGATAGGGGGTCACCATAAATTATGCAAGAAGAAAGCCCTCAGAAAACACTAACATGTGGAACATTTTATGTGATAACTGTCTTGACCACTTTAGAAAGTTCATGTTATTACTTCTCAGTTCCCATAGAAAAATGCTGGCCACATCCTTCAGGAACTATGCACATTAACCAAAGGAACACAGTGTAGCATCACCTATTCCCCCCGCCTGTAACTTAACTCTGGTACAGAGACTATCACAAACTTTAAAATACATGTAGTGTGTGAGGAAATAAACAGAGTGAGTTTCTAAAACCAGCCCTTTCAAAGAGTAGTTTAGGATTGAGTGTAATAGAGGAGACACTACTAAGGTCCTAGCACAGAAGAAGCAGAGATCCTATCGATGAGGGTTCACACCAGAAGCAGAATGTTCATCCTGAATTGAGCATTATTGATAACAGGTCTGAAACCTGGAGAATCACAGCACTGACTATTGGTGAGACAAAATGAAGGAATATGCCATGTATGTGGAAACAAACACAGCAATTTTGGGAAATATCTTTTCTGGGGAGTATAAATGAAAATTGTATGTGTAGCTGTTCGTTGAAGGACTAGATGTAAAATAAAAGTAAGCCTTTCAGAATCCTGGGATAGAACCACAACAAAGGAAAATATTGTTGACTAAGCTTCCTAAAGATTTCATTTATATAAAAACAAAATTTTGTGAAAAAATGAAGGTAAGTTTAAACTATAAAGCAGATGAGACGATGGGATGTTAAAAGACTTAGGGTGACAACAATCATTCAATGTCAAATTGGGTAAAGACATGGTTGTCTTTCGTTTCCTTCCTTCCTGTTCTGACTAAATTATGAGAGTCTTCAGACATGTAGTCACAGAAAATGAAGCCAGAAGTTTTAATTAATTTTAGGGTCTCTTTTGCCAATAAAATGTAACTAAAACATCTCTTTCCATAACCTATTTTTCCCCTAATACACCCAAATTTGCTATACCTCTTCTTTTAGATTAAGTACCTGTCAGCCTGTGTTGTCTCTTACATAACAATCACCCTGTATTGTAATATTGGGTTGATATTCTGTTGGCCACAATAGACCATGAGCTTCTTAATAAGTAGAAAAACTGATAAGTTATTTCATTCTTAAATAAACTTTGAAGCAATTTGTAAGTATGTAGTGCTTTGTAATGTGTTGTTTGTCTTATAAATTGCTTCATAAGAACTTTTTTTTCAAGAGACAAGGAAAGAGCTGTAAGAGTTTTTAATTAAACTTTATTTCAGAATGCTGAGAGTTTTTTATAATTACTAAATAAAGTTTATTTTGACTTTTTTGCAGCTGAACATGCATTAAATAATTTTTGTGTTTCATCAGAATGAAATGATTATGGGCTCTTTAAGTGATTCTATAGAAATATTAAAAAATGAGCTAAAATTTACATTTTGCTTTCTTGCTACTTAGTTTTAGTATGTCTCTTCTAGGTTTTTGTGTTATGGTTAACATTAGGATTACAAAAACATACTATAATTATAACAAATTATTTTAGATTAATAACAACTTAACTTTGATATCTAAGAAAAGAAAAAAACAAAGCCAAAAGAGGTTTATAATCAAATTTTAAGTTGATGGTTATTAATTTTTTAAATGTCAGAATTTTGTAACATTTAAAATCATTTGTAGTTATTTGAAAATATAACGAATATTACATTATGGTACCTTTGTTAGAAATTATGGTTGTTAATATACAATGATAGATAAAATTCGAATTTCTAAAGCTGTGTTTTATTATTTCATCTGTATTTACAATTAGTTTATTCAACCTTATTTGGGCCCTTAGTTTATCATTCCTATATTATACCAAGCAACGTTTTGATGTAATTGAATTGTGAATTTTTAAATGCAAGTTTTTAAATGAAGAAATTTTTTCAGGACAACATTTAATTTTCTCAATCTTTTACACAGTTTGGAAACTAGAAAAGCAGTGTTCACTCCTTATCAAAAACAAATGTATCTTATGTTATTCCTATAAGAATTATGGGTAATTTCTAAAATAAAATATAATAAAGTCCCTGAGAAATTTATTTCAATTGAGATACAAAGGAAAAAATCTGTTTAGAAATCTCCTTTTCCTTATTTAATGAGTTGTTCTTCATAAAAATCTTTCAGGTCAATGATATTTAAAGCAGCGAACCAAGCCTCATAATATTTTTACTTATTTTTGAAAGCATGTGAGAATCATGGTTTCCTTTGTGATCTCTAAATCATCGTTTTACTATTTCTTTGGTCTGTGTGTGT
>NW_007733930.1:73557-74452 GCF_000696425.1 Galeopterus variegatus
TGTGAGAATCATGGTTTCCTTTGTGATCTCTAAATCATCGTTTTACTATTTCTTTGGTCTGTGTGTGTGCATGGCACACACTCGTGCGTGTTTACTTTTTTGGTGTGTGCACACAGTTTTTCTTTGCATTGTAGATCCTCCTCTTTGACCATTTTCTTTCTTAACATCATTTAGCTATTGCCCAAATGAAAGCCTTTCAATGTCAGCATTTGAAAATGTCCTGTTTTTCTTCTCTCTCGAAAGATATTTCAAAGCTGTAATTTGTCAGGTTACCATTAAGGGCTTCTCTTAATCTTTAATATTCCAAATATTCACAACAATTTTTTTAGGTATAAATTTATTAAATTTTAAAATCATGTTTGCAATATGTTGGGCTTCCTGAATCAAAGGTTTATTTTGTTAAATGATTCTTAACATTTATCTCTTCAAATACAGTCTCTTCTGCATTTTATATAGTATCTCTTTCCAGAACTCAAATATGTTCAAGCCATCTCAGTATATTTTTGATGTTTTGTAACCTTTCTAGTATGTCTCTCTGACATCCAACAAAAAAATTGTCCAGGTGACTTACTATCCATTCATCTATGTCTAACCTGTTCTTTTTTTTATTAGTTATGCATATTCATGAAATACAAAGTTGATTGTCACCCCCCGTACCCAAGATGTGAAGGCCAGATCCATACTGGCAGCATGCCCATTACTACAAATTGTGATTATACCTTGTGTCCCCTACCCAATTATCCCCAACTTCCCTCCCTCACTCCACTTTGTTCCCAAGGTATATTCTCTCCCGCTGCAAGCCCAATACACCACTGTGGTCTTTCTTTCCTTCCTTCCTTCTCTCTTAGGTCCCACTTATGAATGAGTACATGTGGTATTTGTCCCTCTGTGCTTT
>NW_007733930.1:75025-77953 GCF_000696425.1 Galeopterus variegatus
CCAGAGGAGGGATTGCTAGATCATAAGGAAGATCTATCTGTAGTTGTTTGAGAAACCTCCATACTATTTTCCATAGTGGTTATACTAATTTACAGTCCCACCAACAGTGCAGAATCATTCCTTTCTCTCCACACCTTCATCAGCATATGTTATTCACCATCTTTTTGATTATAGCCATTCTAACTGGGGTGAGGTGGTAACTCAATGTAGTTTTAATTTGCATTTCCCTGATGACTAGTGATGTTGAGCATTTTTTTTTCATGTACCTGTTGACCATTTGTATGTCTTCCTTAGAAAAATGTCTATTCAGCTCCTTTACCCATTTTTTAATTAGGTTATTTAAGGCCCCACCAAGGTGAGCCAAGGAGACCTGTGTGGCAAAGGCAGCCCCTCCCCCTTGGACCTAGATCTGGATGGAAGCTCCAGTAGCCACTGCAGGCCCTGCCAAGGTGAGTTGAGACCTGTGTGGTGCTGGGGTCATTTTATGGCTACAGATTCTGGGACAGGACCCAAGGTGCTGTAATATAGCCACTACCACATCTACTGACAAGCAAGGACAACTCATCACCACAGTAGTAGCCAGGGCCACTCTACAGGTAACCTACTGCTCACTTGACTATATCAATATAAGAAGAGTCATGAGTAAAGCCTGAAAATAGAGAAAGAAATCTTTATCCTCATAGCCAACCTCAGAGTAATAGAAAAAGCAAACCCTCTACCAAATGACCAAACATCAACAAGAAATGACTAGAACTATAAATAAACAAGAAGATATGACACGACTGAAGGAATACAATAATGCTCAAATTTCAGGCTCCATGGAACAGGGAATCCTTGAAATGTCTGAAAAAGAATTCTGAGCAGTGATCTTAAGAAATCTTGAAGAAATAAAAGATTCAGTTAGAGAGCACATGAAACAAGAAAAAATATCCAGAATATGAAGGAGGAAATTTATAAAGAGATTAATACCTTAAAAAAGTGTAGCAGAACTTCTAGAAATGAAAGAGTCACTCAATGAAATAAAAAACACAACAGAGAGCTTGAGCAGCAGGGTAGTGTCGGGTCCGCCACTGGCCAACCTGAACAGCCCTTGCCTCGCTATCAGTCTCTCCCTTGGTGTTCCTTCTGGTGGGCGAGCGAATTGCCTGGATTTCTCTTTCCCTCCAGTCTCCATTGGAAGGAGATGGGGGAAGGGAGCCATGAAGAGAGGTGAGCACAGCCACTGGCCCCAACCAGCCCATTAAAGGACACTCAGACGCGGCGGGGGTTCTGTCGAGCACTTCCATTTATTATCACACAAGCACTTGCTTTTAAAGGCAAATGGGGAAGGGAGGTTTTTTTTTTTTTGTCTTTTTCCGTGTCCGGCAACGGATCACAACCCTCAGTGTCGCCCCCGTACCGGACCGGGACCGGCAACGGGATTGCAACCCTTGGTGTTGCTCCCGCGCCTCGCTCAGCCAGTGAGCGGGAACTGGTCTGTATGTGGGATCCAAACCCTCGGGCGGGAGCGCCACTGCGCTTCCCAAGCAGCTCACTATCCAGTGCGCCACCGGGCCGGCCCGAAGGGAGGTTTTTACATCCTCCAATTAGCTTAAAGGTTATGAGAGCATGCATCCTGTCTCAATGCCTAGCTATTGCAATCACACAGTCTTCATGAGCACGGAAGGGCGTGTTTGGCCAATAAGGGCTAAGGCAAGGTTCCCACAGACACTCCCACCCTACTTCCTCCTGGCACCTTCTTAGACTGCCACATTAATACGCCCTTGTGGGCCCATAGTGGTGCCGCTTGTAATGTCACTTAAGGTAGCATTAGTTTTTAAGGCCTGACATCTCCCCCTTTTTGTTTTAATAAGGCAGCTGGAGGTGGCTAACCTTTCCAGCCTCACCTCCATTCCCTCTGATGGCTGTGCCTGTCTTAGGTTGGAAATCTTACCTGTCATTGACTATCCAGCCAAGCAGGGGAGGGGCAGAGCCTTATAACTTGGTGTTGATTTTTTGAAGGGCCATATTGACCTAAGGGCTGTCAGGGCTTTCATTATGGGCCACCTCCTCTACCATCTGGGTGAGCATTACGAGAGAAGTGGTGTTGCGCCTTATAAGGGACACAACCTAGTGAATGGTGTAAGGCCCCAAGATGATTAAGACAAGGAAAATGGCTAGAGGGCCTGGCAGGGAGGACAGCAGGGTGGTGAGCCATGGGGAACTTGAAAGCCAGCTTTGGAACCAATTACTATTGGCTTCTCGCTCTTTTTTTGTGCTTTTCTAGCCCTTCTCTAAGCTTAGTTAGGGAATCTTTGACCACTCCAGAATTGTCGGTGTAGAAGCAACACTCTTCTTTGAGGGTGGCACATAGCCCTCCTTGTTGTAGAAATAGCAGATCCAATCCGCGTCCATTCTGTAGCAGCTTGTATGACCTCCCAGGTTTGGTTGGCTGGCTCATGGGGACCTCCCCCAGTGGCAGAGGCCCTTGTCCTTGTTGACCTGAGGAGGGAGGCCACTTGGAGCATCCACAAAGAGTTCATAATGCAGTCTGAAACAAACAAACAATAAACTCCTCAGGGTCCTCAGTACCCTGGGTGTCTGGCAAGAACTTAAGATTTTTGGCTGGGACCCATATAGGGGTTGACTCACTGAGGGGGAAGACACAACCAAACCCTCGACCCATAGTTAGCAACCGGTCAGGGCCCCTCCACTGGCCTATTAAGGGGTCTTTCCACTGTACTTGGACTTCTGGGCATGGTGATTGAGATGAACAGTGTTTCTGGAAGGCAGACAGGGGTTCATTTTTGGAAAAATTTAGGATGTTTAACGTTAGGAGTGCCTGTCCCAACTGCTGATGAGGGTTGGTGACTCCCGCTTTTTGTTTCAATAATTGATTTTTTAGGCATTGGTGATGCCGTTCAACAATGGCTTGTCCTTGGGGGTTAT
>NW_007733930.1:78934-88230 GCF_000696425.1 Galeopterus variegatus
CAAACAATAAACTCCTCAGGGTCCTCAGTACCCTGGGTGTCTGGCAAGAACTTAAGATTTTTGGCTGGGATCCATATAGGGGTTGACTCACTGAGGGGGAAGACACAACCAAACCCTCGACCCATAGTTAGCAACCGGTCAGGGCCCCTCCACTGGCCTATTAAGGGGTCTTTCCACTGTACTTGGACTTCTGGGCATGGTGGTTGTGATGAACAGTGTTTCTGGAAGGCAGACAGGGGTTCATTTTTGGAAAAATTTAGGATGTTTAACGTTAGGAGTGCCTGTCCCAACTGCTGATGAGGGCTGGTGACTCCCGCTTTTTGTTTCAATAATTGATTTTTTAGGCATTGGTGATGCCGTTCAACAATGGCTTGTCCTTGGGGGTTATAAGGAATTCCTGTAGTATGTTTAATGTTCCATTGTATTAAGAATTCTTGTAAGGCTTTGCTAGAAAAACAAGGCCCATTATTTGTTTTAATTTGTGCTGGCAGCCCTAAAGTGGCAAAACACTGCAGCAGGTGATTTTTTGTATGCTTGGCAGCTTCACCTGCGTGTGCTGTGGCCCAACAGAAAACTTGAAGAAGTAAAAGATTCAGTTAGAGAGCACATGAAACAAGAAAAAATATCCAGAATATGGAGGAAATTTACAAAGAGATTAATACCTTAAAAAAGTGTAGCAGAACTTCTAGAAATGAAGAGTCACTCAATGAAATAAAACAACACAACAGAGAGCTTGAGCAGTAGGGTAGAGCAAGCAGAAGAAAGAATTTCAGATCTTGAAGATGGTCTTTTCAAAATAATCCGGGCAAATAAAGAAAAAAAAGGAAAAATGAATTAAAAATAATGAGGAAACTATAAGAGAGATAGCAGACAACCTCAAGCACTCTAACATCTGAGTCGTGGGTATTCTAGAAGGGGAGGAGAAAGGAAAATGTATTAGAAACCCATTCAAGGAAATAGTACCAGAAAACTTCCCAGGTGTAGAGAGAGATACAGACATTCAGATCCAGGAAGCTCAAAGATCCTGAAACAGGTACAATCCAAAAAGATCCTCCCCAAGACACATTATAGTTAAATTTGTGAAACTTAAAGCCAAAGAGAAATTTCTAAAAGTAGCAAGAGAAGAGTGTCAAGTCACCTAGGGGAGCCCCCATCAGACTAACAGCAGACTTCTCAACTGACACCCTACAGGCCAGAAGAAAGTGGAAGGATATGTTAAAAATACTAAAAGAAAAAAAAATAAAAATTACCAGCCAAGAATTCTTTACCCAGCAAGGCTCTCCTTCAGAAATGAGGGAGAAATAGTGTATTTCCCAGACAAACAAAAGTTGTGGGAGTTCACCACCACATAACCAGTCCTGCAAGAAATTCTAAAGGGAGTCCTTCATCTGGAATCTGAATAAGGATGACCACTATGACAAATACGCAAGAAAGAGTAAAACCCACTGTTAAAACAAAAATGCCAGCAAGAAATAGAAAGAAGCTAAACCATTCTGTCTTAAATCCCCAACTCACATTGAAGAAGAGAAATAAAAGGGGAAATAATGATCAAAAGATATTTAAAACACCTAAATAGCAATTAAATGACAGGAATTAAAGAACACTTTTCAATAACTACTCTAAATGTGAATAGACTAAACTCCCCATTCAAAAGAAACTGACTGATTGAATTAAAAAGCTAGACCCAAGTGTATGCTGCCTTCAAGAGACCCACCTCACCTGTAGAGACACACACAGTAGAGACACACACAGATTAAAAGTGAAGGGATGGAAAAAGATATACTGTGCAAATGGAAACCAAAAACAGGCAGGAGTAGCTATTCTTCTATCAGACAAAATACACTTTAAACCAAAAAACCTAATCTGTTTTTTAAACCATTCATTGAACTTCAAATTCATAATCCCTCTTTTGTTTCTTGGATGATAAGTATTTTTACTTTATATCCAGTATTTGCTAACCTTAGAATTTGTAGAATTGTTGGTTTTGATTGTGAAATTCATTTTTTTTTCCTACTGATTGTTGCTTATGGTGGTTGTTTTCACGAAAGTTTGTGTGTGTGTTAGTGTATGTGTGTGAAAGAGAAGGAGAAAAAAAGAGATACGTTTGTTTTTATTTCATAGGAGTATGATGAGACTTGAAATGAAGGTGATTCTTACATAGATAATTTGCATTTGTTTCCATAGATACTTACAGGAGAAAGATCAATTTAGACTAAGTCCTTGATTTAGGGTTGTTGGGTTTAATATCTGATCACACAGGTGTTATGAATTCTAGCCGGTGCCAATTTGAAAACTGGCTTGTGATTACATATTTTGAGAGTCTGTGATATTTCCGTCTTCCCAGTGTAATGCCCAAAACATACACATGTTCTCACCTTTCTCTCTTTTGAGGTGAATGTAATTGTTTATGTGCACCTGGAGTCAGCATTTTTAGAGTCCCAGCTTTATGCAGTTTCCTTTGGTTCTGATTTCCTTTTTTGATTGGGGCCCAGGCTTATCTCCTTTTCCTTGGGTCATATAAAAAAGAAAAACCTAGGCAAGTGAATACATGTTTCCCGGTGGGCCATCAGCTATGCTTGCTCAATTTCTTCTTTACTTTCATGTGATGTGGGCCTCTGAGTATTTCGGTAACTTTTCATTGTTGTTGTACAGGATAAGTAGATGGCACATTGCCAAAACACTGAAAGCTCCATTATGATATTATATTTGTATTATTCTGGAAGATAAGTTCAAATAAAATTAGTGAACAAAACCTTATATCTATTATAGCAGGTGATTCAATATTTATGTTCACTAACAACACAGTTGAAATTGCTTTGGCCATCCATCCCTGCTTTTTACACTATTCGTTAAAGAATATAACTTGTTTTTTCACATCCAAAGATAAAACATATATAAGAAATATTATTCTGAGTGTGTGTTAACATTTAAATGTGGTAGCTGGAGACTTTTCAATTTATATTATCATTCAGAAGTACACTTTATCTACAAGTAAACTCCACTTTCCTGAATGTGGGGACTCAGTCATTTACAGTCTTCTTGGAAACTTTAATTGGCTTAGAGGTAATTGTTTAATGAGAATAATCCATGATCCTTTGACAATGTGCAAGTTTAGGGAACAAAATTATGAATTTTTTTATAAAAAAGAATTAACTTTGTTAACAAATATATATTTTTTGCTTTTGAATAAAACTCACAACTCCTTAGAATTTTTCAGGATGTATTTTACATACATTTCCGATGTCTCTATGGTCTTTCTTACCACTCTTCCTTCAGATCACTGATCAATTTTTGTTCTTTTTTTATTGCAAACCCAAGTAATTATTGAAATTTCCTAAAGGTAGAACCCCCCCCCTCACATATACACTATAGAACTTTGTTTTTCTCTTTATAGCTACCTCTTAATGATAACTAAGATTGTATCAAAAGCAACTGTCCATCATGCTTGAAGACTCTATGTCCTGTCTCCCCAGTACATTTACTTATATAAACCCCAGCCCTCAGTCAATCAAGGAGGCAGCTGGGACTTTACCCTCTCTCTCCCTGTAGACGTCTTCCGAAATAAAAAGTCTTTCCTTTAAATTCTGTCTGGCAGGTGTGAGTGGCGTTCCTCCATCTGTGAGCACTTGGACCCACACGGGTCAAAGATTCCCCCAACTATGTCGGCCTTTCACATGTTGGCTGATGGTGAAGGAGAATCCCACAGGACTCATTCATTACCAAATCCAAGTGATTGGAATTGAGGCATCTTAAAAATAAAGGCTATAATTATCTTTAAGAATGTCAATAGGTATTTTTGTATTAGATATATTACCCTTTACATATGAGAAGATTGGGGCTCAAAGGAAATAAGCCATTTGCTGAATGCTACAGTAAAGTAGCTGAAGAGGACAGAAAACAAATCAGCTCTTTCTGGCTCTAACATCAAGTCTTTTCTGGTTAAGTGTGCCTTACAAAATTTGGTAATAGCAGTTATATTACAAATTAACTTTAAAACAATGTTCAGCGCTGCTGAATTGAAAAAGTAGATATTTTTCTGTCTACTATATTGTAATTTTAACTGTGTGTCCTTTATCACTGGTCAGAATCTGATACCAAAATTGGCATAAAATAAAAGTGAAGAATAGAAAATTTTAGTATTGTCTTCTAAGAGATTTTACTCTAAGTCATATCTATATCAAAGATATATTTTGGGGCCAACCCCATGGCTCACTCGGGTGAATGTAGCGCTGGGTGCGCAGAGGCCGCGGGTTCAGATCCTATATAGGGATGGCATGTGCGCTCACTGGCTGAGCGTGGTGCAGACGACACCAAACCAAGGGTTACGATCCCCTTACCGGTCACAAAAAAAAAAAAAAAAAAAGATATACTTTGCCTTATGTTATAGTCATTTTTATTTTAAAAACCTTTTCAAACTATATTTTGGGTGTATCATTTCAGAGGTTTCCATAAATTATATCCAATTTAATTTCCAAAATAATTTGGAATTTTAGGCATAATATGACTTTTAAATTATTTAATATAATTTAAATTAAAATTCTCTTAAAAAACAAAGAAATCTTAAGAAATCAGAATAGCATTGGGCAAATGACTTATTCTCTTTAAGCCTCAATATTCTCATTTGTAAAATGGTAATACATCTAATTGAAAAGTACCTTCAGGGCCAAGCCTGTGGCGCACTTGGGAGAGTGCGGCGCTGGGAGCACAGGAGTGCTCCCGCCGCGGGTTCGGATCCTATATAGGGAGGACCGGTGCGCTCACAGCACTCACTGGCTGAGCGCGGTGCGGCTGGTCTCAAAAAGGACAAAAAAAAAAAAGTACCTGGAGTATTAACATTCCTGAAAATAACTATCGTCTTTTTTTAAAGGTGCATGCATTCATACCATGTAGAATTTCAATTATTAGTCTTGTATGCAGTAAACAAAAATAAATAAAAATTAATTAAGGTGATCAGTAATTTGGGGGGAAGCGTGATGAGAAAGACCTTATTATTGATATAGGAAAAGTATGTGAAATATGTCCTAAAATATTCTAAGCATCAAATAGCACAGGAAGATTCACTGAAACTTAAGCATGATGAAATTGTAAACTTCAATTTCCCTTTATTTACTTAAAGTGTCTTTCCTTAGATCATTTGAAGAAGAAACATTTTAGAGAAAAATAAAACAGAACTATAACTATAGTCATTTACTTTTTGTTTATCACATCATGTAAAGTTTTTTGAACTGTTTTCTGAAATTGCAGAAATAGCAGTTTTCTATTGCTAGTAAGGATAAGATTTTTAGTCATAGACTTGCATAATTTTATCCTACAAACAGATGAGAAAATTTTAAGTTTGAAGAGTTACAAAGTACGTCTCATAGAAGAAACTGTGATTTCACTCAGGAAATAAAATGGCTAATTTAATTACATGAGACTGTTTTGTATTTTTCACTTGGCACATTAACAGAAGACTTCTGAAGTTGTCTTCTACACTTTCACATTTCTCATACACATCGTTGCTTATGTAAACATATCTACCTAGTTTTTGTTTATTTGTTTTCTTAATGAAATGGCCAGGCAGATGAATATCAGTGGGCTTGCTTCATATTTTAACACCATGTCCCATTTGCAGGCATTAGACTGCAGTTTCACATATGCACCTAACCACGCAGTGTTAATAGGTAACATTTAAAGTGCATCTTCTCTCATTTGTAGGGGAAAAAAATAACCTCATACTAATATTAGTAGCACTATTATATGTCACCAACTTCTTAAAATCCATCTAATTGATCATCACAATATTTACCATGACAAATGAATATATTCATTGGTTGGCTTTATTTTAATAGTACTGATGCTTGATTCACCAGGTCCAGATCTTTTTATGTAACACAAGAATGTTATCTATGAAAAATCAGGCAAAAATTGCTAGAATTTGGCATAGAAGCAAAAAGCATTTCAACAGTACTATAGAGACAGATTCTAGATTAGAATTAACTGAAAAGAAGGTGAGAACAGTTGAGTCTTGATACTTCTGAGAAACTTGAAAGAAAATCCAACTTCCAGCAAGGTACAAAAGAATAATCTGTCTCTTTTTAATTTTTCTGAATTTTTATTTTTTGACAGTGTTTTAAAATTGAAACAATTGATTATATTGCGTGGGGTACAGATTTGAATATTAATACCTGTGTACAATATGTGGTAAACAAATCAGGATAATTAGTATAATCATGTTCACAAAATGTAATCAATCTTTGTATCTTTGTGACCCTTAACCAATTTCTCACTAACCTCTCTCCTCCTCCACCTTCTCCACCTCTAATAATTACAATTCTGTTCTCTTTTTTTGAAAGTTCAATGTATTATTGTGACTGTTGTTTCTTTTCTTTGTTTTCTTTTATTTTATTTCTTTTCTTTCTTTACCTCCCACTTATGAGTGAGGACATGTGATATTTCTCATTCTGTGCCTGGCTTATTTCACTTATTATAACTTTCCCTAAGTTCATCCATGTGGCTGTGAAAGGCAGAATTTCATTCTTTTTCGTGTCCAAGTAATATTTCATTGAGTATATATACCACATTTTCCTTATCCAGTCATCTGTCAATGAATATTTAGGTTGATTCCAACTCTTAGCTACTGTAAATAGAGCTGTGATAAACATGGGATTGCAGGTATCCCTTCAACATGATAATTTCCATTCCTTTGGATATATACTCAGAAATGGGATTTCTGGATCATATGGCAGTTCTATCTGTAGTTGTTTAAGGAAACTCCATGCTCTTTTTCATAATAGCTGCACTACTTTACATTCTCACCAACAATGTAGGAAGGTATCCCTTTCTCTGCATCCTCTCCAGCATGTTACTCCCTGTCTTTTTTATAATAGCCAGTCTGACTAGGGTGAGATGATATCTCAGTGTAGTTTTGATTTGCATTTCCCTGATGATTAGTGATGCTGAGCATTTTTTCAAGTACCTGTTGGCTATTTGTATGCCTTCCTTTGAAAAATGTCTCTTCAGTTTCTTTGCCCAGCTTTTAATTGGGTTATTTGTTTTTTTTGTTGTTGTTGTTGTTTTTTTTTTTACTATGTAGTTGTTTTAATTCCTTATATATTCTGAATATTAATCCCTTGTTGTTTTTTTTGTTGTTGTTGTTGTTTTTTTTTTTACTATGTAGTTGTTTTAATTCCTTATATATTCTGAATATTAATCCCTTGTTGAATGCATGCACAGCAAAAGAAACAATAAAAAGAGTGCAAAGACAACCTACAGAATGGTAGAAAATATTTGCAAACTTTGCTGTATCTTTAAAAGTAGTCATATTCAGTTTAAGAAATTTGTTTGTGGTTCAGTTTGAAACCACCCAGACAGTTTAGTGTGATGGTCTTGCTGTGATTGAAGAAGCTTGATGGGTTTCATGTTTCTCATTATTAGTTTAATTGTTTTTGTTTAGACATTATTGTTTGTCCTCTTGTGTGTGGGGGTGTGGGTGTTTGGAGGTTGGGTTCTTGTTGTCCTTTGGAAAGTACTTCTGGATGAGATCATTATTCTTTATCCTGCTTTGTTATTAGGAAAAACAAATGAGGACTAAGTTTAGGAGTAACTAAAGTTCAGGTTGCTTCTTGGTGGTTATACATCTGTATCTATATCTACATTCTTATCCATATCCATGTCAGTATTAGTTTATTTTCTGTTGCTTATAGCAAAATACCTGAAACTGGGTAATGTATAAAGAAATAAAACTATTTCTTATAGTCTTGGAAGCTGGGAAGTCCAAGGTCCATGGAGTGCATCTGATGAGGGCCTTCTGGGTAGGAGCTCTCTATATATTCCTGTGGCTCAGCACGGTATCACCTGGTGGGAAAATGACAACAGCAAGCCAGCTAACTTTCTCACTCACTCACCTTATAAAGCCATCAGAACCACGCCCAAGAGAACTCATTACTCCATGAATGGATTAATCCATTCAGGAGAGCACAGTCCTCAGGATCCAATCACCTGTCAAAAACCTCATCTTTCAAATATTATAATTATATTTCTCACCTTTTTAACACTGTTCAAGGGGGGGGGGTCAAGTTTCCAATATATGAACTTCTGAGGGGCACATTTAACCCACAGCAATGTCTATATTCATATCTGAATCTATATAGTGAGTGGAATGACTCTCAGTATGACATTCCCGATCATGAGATTGTGTGGCATCTGCCCTCAACCAGTCAATCTGAATTAGAAATTTTGTAATATTTTCTTTATACTATTATAAGGTAATAAGAAGCAGTGCTCATGTGATTAAGTTTTGGACTCTAGATCCAGACTACCTAAATTTGAAATCTGCATATGCCACTTACAAGCTTAAATCCTAGGTACCTTATTGTCCTCACACAGGGCAATGACAATACCTCCCTTTCAGTGTTATGAGAATTGAATAAGTAAAGCACTTTAACTAAAAATGGGCCTATGGTAAATGCTATTTATGTTGTTTGTTAAATAAATGAAAATAAATAAGAATACCTAGGACTTGTTTAAAAAAAAATCTTTAGCAAATTTAACAAAGTCCAACTGAGCAAAAAGGATTTGAGAATTGGTCAGCTGATAGAAACAGAATAGGTTCAGAGAGGTTCCAGGGCAGCCACGTGGTTGGCTAAGATTTATAGACAGAAAAAGAAGAATGAGGTACAGAAAACAGAAGTCAGGTACAGAAACAATTAAATTGGTTGCAGCTTGGTGTTTGCCTTGTTTGAACACAATTTGAACGGTTGTTCACCTGTCCTTGGCTGACACTTGGCCCCTTGTTATAAAAGTAGGTTTTAGTCTGTTTATACAAGTTAATATGGTTGACTGTGTGTGGAGAAACCTTTAGACCAGACAATTTAACAGACTCTTTCCCCAGTTTCAGTATGAATGGCATGCTACCTTTCATTTTATGTGTGTAAAAATATAAGTAAACATTTTAAGTGAATATTCAAAAAGACCTGAAAAACAGAAAATATGAGATTGAAATAAAATGTCTCTTTGGAAATCCCACATGTATAAATTAATAACTGCTAATAGTTTTATGCATTTTAATACAAATATTTTGTTCTGTACCATTTTTACCTAATAATATATATATCTAGAAACACTTTCTAAATTTGTACATGTTTTTGAATGACTGCATAGTATTCTATCATGTAATATGCTGTAATTTATTTTAACCTTATTTCGTCCTAAACATAGACAGCCAATTTTTGCTACTATATGCAATGCTGCAGTGATGCTTGGTTCTTCTTAAATATAATATTATATATGTTAAAATCAGTGATACATATATGTAT
>NW_007733930.1:88408-91026 GCF_000696425.1 Galeopterus variegatus
AAAAAGACCTGAAAAACAGAAAATATGAGATTGAAATAAAATGTCTCTTTGGAAATCCCACACGTATAAATTAATAACTGCTAATAGTTTTATGCATTTTAATACAAATATTTTGTTCTGTACCATTTTTACCTAATAATATACATCTAGAAACACTTTCTAAATTTGTACATGTTTTTGAATGACTGCATAGTATTCTATCATGTAATATGCTGTAATTTATTTTAACCTTATTTCGTCCTAAACATAGACAGCCAATTTTTGCTACTATATGCAATGCTGCAGTGATGCTTGGTTCTTCTTAAATATAATATTATATATGTTAAAATCAGTGATACATATATGTATAGATGTGATTGTAAAATCAGAAGGAAATATTCAAAGATATTTTTGTACTACAAGTCAAGCATGAAAAAGCAAACAGCTGTCTCACTTTAGGGATCATTGCAAATCAGTTCATTTGACAAAAGTGTGCTATTAATGAAAGTATAAGACTCACTATGGGGCTGAATACCAGCTTGGTGTCAGGCCAAGTATACCAGTAGGTCTGTGTAGTTCAATAATTGTTTATCTGTTCAATTTGTGGCATTTCCTGTGGGAGCCCTTTTAGCTATTTAGTTAAATACTAGGTTATCTAAAAATTGAAAGGCTTTTCATTTAGACAATTTATTAGATGTCAATAATTTAAAACAGATTTAAAACAAATGTATTTGTTTAAGAGATACAGAAAGAAAAAGCAAAGTATATGAATATATTAAAGTTTGTCATTTCATTATGTTGACTAATTTATAAGAATATCTTTTCAATTTTTTATAAGAAAAAATTAATATATCCTTAATAAAGAGATTTACACAAGATGTTTTGGTGCTAGGTGTATCATCATAAGCCTAATTTATCATGAGGCAGTTGTACATGTTTATTCCAAAGTTTCATACTATCTCCTATATTTGACCTTTTAATAACCTATATACATCAAGCTATAAAGACATTATTTATGACTTATAATTTGTGTGTTCACAGCCTTAAAATTTCCTTTATGACAAACAGATTTCATTTATATGGTTAGTACGCTTTACAAATAGCATTATATCCTAAAAGCAATGTATATTAAAGCCACTTTGGATTTTAGTCAAAGTCAAAGATTTTGTGTACAATAAAATAAATTTTAATACATTAACCACAAGTAAAATGTTTTTTTGTGTGTGTTAATGCAAAGAAGAGAAATAATATAAATTAAGGAATGAAGTCCAGAAAGTGGTTCTTAAGTTTGCAGTTAAAATAGTATCACCCAGACACTTAATATGCTGGGAGAGGGGGAGAGGAAGAAAGAAAAATTTCTATATGATGAATTTTTGAGAGTCATGTTTCATATTCAGATAAGTATGAAAAATCAAAAAGCAAGTCAGGCAATGTATTATTTTAAGGTTTAAACCAAGTGTTTCCCCTAATGAAATTTTACGGGTAATAATTTCTCTAAATCCAATAATTCAGTCATTTTTAAAAAACTGGATCCAAATAGTACTGGGAATTATTCACCATTATATTCACTTAAGCATTACTGGCTTAATCAGTATATGCTAATAATCATAAGTTTGAGTAATTCTCTCTCCATTTTGCTTTAATTTTCTTTTCCTAGACTAAAAAAGCCTCGGTAAATTTCTAAAATCCTGACTATGATAGCCATTTATATAAGTATTAACCACTTATACATATATAAAAACCATTTGTTTAACTTGCAAATCAACAAAAAATGAATTACCTGAGAATAATTGTATTCATACTATGAAATGAAAAATATGACTGGTATACTACACATATAAATTAAAAGAAGAAAATATATATGAAATCTGATAATTTAGAGTTTTCATTATAACCTTGAATACTTCTTACCAAACAACTTTGTTAAATTTCTTGGCCAAACGTGTATCTAAGGGAATTGCCTTGTCTGCTAATGTCTGCTCAGGTTTGCTCTTGTTTTCCCATGTTTGATGTTGCTTTTATCACATATTAGTCTAATTATAATCTGTCTCAGCATATACAACTATTCCAAGCAGGAATATGCCTATAGTTTACCACAGTACTAAAGATTTATATCAAGTTTCTAGAATTCTTAATATTAGTGATTCCTTTAGGCTTGTCATATTCATCAAGAAGTTTCTCTTACTTTATGCAAAACTAATGTCATCACAAGGTCAGGATGCTCTTAATTCATTAAATACACAATTATCAATCACCTACTATGCAACAATCAACACTAGAGTCCCTGCTTTCAAGGAGTTCACTACCTAGTGATCTATCAGGAGTGCTATTTACTGGCTGTTCTGCAAGTAGAGCATAGAGACAGATAAGACAGAAGAGGAGCCTGATTGATGAAGGGTTAACAGAACTGTAGTGAAGACTTTCCAAAGAGAATATGTGAATGCATAAACACATGAAATTAAATGATGTTTTAGAAAAACCGAAGTTAGTTTAGTATTACCAAAGAGAAGCGTATACATAAGCATGTATCAAGAAATACTGTACGGCCGGCCCGGTGGCGCACTGCTATAGTGTGCCACTTGGGAAGCGTGGCGGCACTCCCGCCGAGGGTTCGGATCCCACATACAGACCAGTTCCCG
>NW_007733930.1:91601-107303 GCF_000696425.1 Galeopterus variegatus
TGAGCGAGGTGCGGGAGCAACACCGAGGGTTGCGATCCCGTTGTTGGTCCCGGTCCGGTACGGGGGTGACGCTGAGGGTTGCGATCCATTGCAGGACACGGAAAAAGACAAAAAGGAAAAAAAAAAAAAAAAAAACTAAAATGAGAAAAATGAAAAGAAATACTGTATAGGTGATTCAGGCAATTTTTCTTTAGGATGACATTTCCTGGGCATAAGAAGGAAAACAAATTAGATGGCTGCTTGTGCAAGTGAAATTATTACCAAAAAAAAAAATATGTATATATTCTGTTAAACAGAGACTAGCCACATAGATAGAAAACAAATAAGTACATGTCATGAAACCAGCTGCAAAGTAAATGAACAGGGTGCTATAATAGAGGATAATAGGCTGGAAGGAGATTTAAAGGATCAAAAGGAACAGTATTCAGAGAGTTGGGGCTGGGGTTGTGGGAATGGGGAAATTGTCATAGAGAGCAACAAGTAAAAATGCTATCATGTGAGAGAATGCTGGACATAATCTAGGAACTGCTGGTGGCTTGAATTGGAATTGGTTAGAAAGGCTGGGATGGGAGGAAACAGGACTTTGAAAGCCCTGGGTAAGAAGCTGAATATTATTATAGGTTCAATTGTCTGATAAATATATGAAAATATGATCAACATTATTAGTTATCTGGTTGGAACAGTCAAACTACCTAAGATGCAATATTTTGTCTAAGAATATAATAAAGAAACAATGTTACTCAGTGTATTTAAAACTATGAGATAAATGTGCATTCTCATATCCAGTTAGTGTACATGTAATTGATAAAGTATTTTGGAGAGAAAGGTGGTGGTAGTCATTATCAAATGCACATTTCATTTGACCTGGAAATACAAATTCTAGAAATCATTCAGAAATATTTGAACACATTTAAAGATTTGCATAAGAGGCAAACCATTTAAATGTTCATGATTGTGTGAAATTAATCATTAAACTAATGAATTTAAGATACATTCATTTTATGGCATACTATGTAGCAATTATATGAGTAAATTTTGTATTGTCTGTTTATATAATGCAAGCTAATTTTATAATTTAGGAAAAAACTCATGAAAATTAATTAAAAATAACTGTTACATCTTATCCATTTCATCTGTTAATATAATTAAGAAAGGTTTTTTAATGTACTCACATATGTGGAGATAACTCATTTACCTTTATTTAAAGGTAGTAAAGGAATAGATATACAAGTATTTATCACTGATGTAAGGAATAGATATATTTATAATTTAACTTTGTTTTACAAAGTATATATTTCTGCATGTCTCAAAGTAATATAAATATTATGAGAAAATATTCATGGCAAACCTAAAATGTGTCTTGCTGCTATAAATATATCCAATTGAATTAGTTCCTTTATAATAATGACCTGACAATAGCAACAGTTAGAAAATTTCTCATTTATTAATTGGTTTATATTTCTTGTATGCTATATTTATTTCTCCTTTATGTGTTTGTCTGACTTTTAACCAAACAATAGAGTTTAGAATATAATCAACTATTTTTTTTTTTTATGGAACTGAAAGCATTAGAGTGAGAAAGATGGGAATTGACTGAATGTTGTATAAGATCTAAGGATTCTTTTGATGGCAGGACAAAACACACTGATGCTCAAATAGATGAACAGCAGAGATCTTTGTTCTTCATATCTCCAAACAAGAGAAGGCTGCCACACAGAAGTTCGCACCCAGGGACAGGGTAAGCAGCAAGCTGGAACTGTAAAAGGCAGCTGGTCTGTGGCACCCAGCGTGAGGTTAGCTAGGTGTCATGGGCTCCCTGGTGAATGGCTAATTTGACTAATTCTGCAGTCTCCGGGGCTTAGGGGTTCCTAGTTTTCTGATACCTGGCCTCGGAGCAATTAGGGCTGGTGAAGAGTAGCTCCCCGAGTGTGAGGGCTCGATAAGGGAATTGTTTGGGGTGTAGACTTAATCAGCTGCTCAAGAAGGTGAACTGAGCAGCCTCTTGCCACAGCCTCAAAACTAGGTTAACACAGTATTTAAAAAAATAAATAGGTATAGAGATATAGATTTAAATATAGATGTAGATTACATGGAACTAAACAGAATACAAAAGAATAATGCTATTTGTCATGAGTTTAACCCAAGTGAGGACTACCCATTCCTGAGGAAATGAGATTCTATCTGCTGGTTCTCCTTCTGGAACCAGCTATGAGTGATCCATCTAAACTATAAGCCACACTAACAGAAGGTTCTGTGGTGAAATATAGTAATTACTTGTTAGGAAAATTGTAATTATTAATTAAATCTAAAGGAATCATATCCAGCTATGCTGTGGGTTATCCAGGGTTTTTATGAAAGTATAGCTTAATCCAGTGGGGGGAAATCGTGGATAAAGTTTGAACAAGCACTAGTAGAAGACCGAACAAGGGACAGACTTTTCTTCTTGCTCTGATTCTCAAACTTATTCTTTCTTACTGTTGGGAAAATAGAATAATTTAATCAGACCCCATTGCCTGCCTGTGTGGTTGGGGGTGGGGTAGTGCGTTCTTTGTAAATTGTGTGCATGTGGGGGGGGGTGGAGTTAGTGTGCATGAGCAGTGCAAAGACTTGGATGGCATTGACTGCCTCAGATTTCTGCTGTGCAGCCATGCTCTCCAACCTACGGCTTCCAAGGACCTGTTTGCCAGTTACCTAGCTCATAGGCCTGTGTGTGAAGGGGCTGGTGACCCAGCCTGGCATGTGAAGGGTTTGTGACCCAATCTATGAATGGGCTTGATGGTCTGTGAGTTCCAGACCCAGCCTTCATCAACAATTGGCCCAGTCGGCAGTATTACAGGCAAGTAAAAGAGCTCGACACTTATGTATGTTTTACAGCAGAAGGAAAGATCTAGAAGTTGACCAAACATTCTATGTAAAAGAATTTATTCCCATTGTTTTAGAAGAGTTAAGCCATCATTTTGGCAGTGTCTTTCAAGACATATGTATTGTTTTGAAATAATTGATATAGTTTAGTAAGTCTCTTAGAGGTTAAAAAAAGGTTTACCTGCATATTTATGGAATAACTCAGCATACATAATGAATTAGACTTGAACCCAACATACAAAACAAAGAATAATAGTCTCAACTACACCATAAAGAGGCAATAAACAAAATCAACAGAGGGACTTTCTATAGGACCAAAGGAATTTTTTAAATCAAATTAAATGCAAGGATAAAACTAACTAGATGATCAAAACCTATACATTAGTACATATATGTCAATTAATCATAATTTGTGAAATTACTGAGATTCTGATCCAAAATCTAAAAAAAAAAAAAAAAAAGGCCTTCCTTTGGAATTGAACATGTGAGCATACTAAGTAGATATGAAGTAGTGTGTGTATGTGTGTGTATGGATGTGTGTGTTTGTCGAAACTATTGTTCTGTGGTCGTGTTGAAAAACAGTTCTTATATTTTGGGATACAAAAAATTGAAATGATAATATGCTCTCAGATTTGCTTCAGATTATGAGAAATAGATTTGATTGAAGTAGGTCAGGTTTGGCCTTGGGTTGATAATTTCTGTAACTGAGTGATGAGGTTTCATTATATCAGTAGGTTTGTGTAATAAATCGCTCTCAGATTTGCTTCAGATTATGAGAAATAGATTTGATTGAAGTAGGTCAGGTTTGGCCTTGAGTTGATAATTTCTGTAACTGAGTGATGAGGTTTCATTATATCAGTAGGTTTGTGTAATAAATGCATTAAAAATTCTTCATAACAAAGTCTTCATTCTATCTTTGGTGTAAAAAGTCATCATGGATGAGAAAATAATTGTCAATTTATTGGCAGGGACAACTGACTAAGGAAGCATTCATTGCATGACTCACAGCTGACCAATCAGGCAGGAGCTGGCTCCAAACCTCAAATGTAGCCTTACTGTAGAGCCAGGGAAATTTGAACAGTGAGTGAAATTTATTTCCTTTCCGTGGAAAATTGTGTAGTTTGTTGAGCTTCAGCAGAACAAAACTTAAGTCCAAATGCCCCTCACGTAGTTTTCTTTATAGTATCTTGAACAGAATCACTAGTTACCAAAGAAACAAACATGTGCTGGGTATATATTAACGTATCTTCATACCACCTGTGACATTTCCCTGTCTTTTTGTAAAGTTCTGAGGTTTGAGATGTTTAATTAGGCCCTTAAGTTGTCAGCTATATATTCTGACTCTAAACTGCTATTGTCATGTGAGAGTTTTTAAGTTTTAAATAAATAACACTATTAAAATAATGTAAAGGTGAGAAACAGTAGACAGGTTATATAACCAAACTCTAAATAAATATATTAAAATATTAAAATGTTTCAATTAACAATGAAATTTCTCTTCTAGGCTGCCAACAACTAAAAGTTAATTCATTTTACTTCTACAAAAACTCATCTCATTTTGAAGATTACTGACAGTCTTAAGTGTTATCTGCAGACATTAATAGCATATTGTTTTGGTTCGTGTCATTAAATTAACAGAATCAGAAATATTTATTTTTAGTCAAATCAACACTTCCACCTCTCCTTCTTTAATTGTAATTTTTTAGTCCCTGACTCCAGTCTGACTTTGATAGCGGGTCCTTAGTAACTTGTAAAACAAAAAGAAAAACAAAACAAAATCCCTAACAATGTTTAAGCAGTTAGTTTATATTTTTATTAAAATTTCACTTTATTACAATGCCATATCATTTGCATCTCTTTTTATATTAACAAAAGTATAAGCCTTTAATTACTTTTTAGAAGCTCAGATGTCTGTTTCAAATTAGACTGAAATAACCAACTGTCAGTGGAAAGAACAATTAGAATAAATTATTGTTTGGGATAAGTTTAAATTCTGACCTCTGCTTTTGTCAATAGGGTAAAATGTCTCTAAATACAAATGAAAATAAAGCCCATCCAATTTCTAAAGAAAAAATAAGACGATAAAAAATATAAGGTGGGTAGTCACAAATCCTTGTAAACTAATACAGTCAAATTCCATGGGCTCTCCCAGCATCATTGCACCATGAAATCCCCAACAGATAACGTTAAAGTGTGGCAGCGTCATAGCCTATTTAAAACTATTTGTGTAGTCGCCTTCCTTAGTTCAGTAAAAAATCATGTAATATTTAACTCTTATGGACTTGTCATCAAATAATTAAAAACCTTAACTGTTGTGATAATGAATAAAAATTGAAGAGGCTACATCCTCCCTGTTGAAAATAAAGGAAGAGACTTCCCACCCCCTCCCTTTTCTAAGAGCATTTACATTAAGAAAACTTTTAATTATAAATTCTTTCTCTGCCTCTTTGAAATGTATGTGACTCTTTTTAGAGCTAAATAAGCCTCTTGCCAGAGTTATGATCCTGAAAGGTCTTTCTCAAAGGCTTGGGAACCCTCTCTTTGAAATGTAATCATCAAGGAGGTTAGAACCCTCTGCCCCAGTTTCTAGGAGAAAGAAGGTTGAAATCTAACTCCTGTGGGTGTCTCCTTCCAAGTTACAGAACTGTCATAAAGATATAAGTAGTTTATTTTTCCCTTGGAGAAAGCTAATTGGTTAACGGAGATGGTCACCCCAACTACCAAGTGAATTTAGGACGAGCATGTTATGACAAATCGTGCTGTCAAATCCTCTTATCTTGAGAACATCTACGTAATGAGTTGTATCTGCTTGGCAATACAAAAGGGTAAAAATTCTGTCTTTGCAATCTCTTAGCAAATTGCCTGTGCTGTGAATCACATTCTGGCTTAAGGTTTAGTCAGTAATTAAAATGGTTTCTCTGCTACCTTTCTGAATCGGTTTTCTGGATTGGCAGATTTTATTTTTAATTGTATTTCTCCAACACTATATATTTCTTTTTAATATGTATTTTAGAAAAAAAAAAGTATGTATTTTAGTTTTCCATACTACATCTCTCTCACATGCTGCATTCTGATCTCTTCTGTGCTACTATGCTACCCTACGGTTCCCTCAATCCACACTGAATTGTCTTCCAGATGCTAGTGGTAGTGTTTCTTGACTATCCAAGTTAGAATAGGGTGGGAAGAATGCAAATCCTTATTCTTAAGACAGGGTTGGGAGGCTATCCTGTTGCCCCCATGCCCAGTCTCTAGCACTCCTGAAGTTCTGGCCACAGATAGCTCCTGAGATCCTCCAGCCATGCACCCTCTCATCAACTATTGATTACAAGTGCTGAAAATCACAGGGAAACATTTTGCACCAGCTTTATTCCTGTCACTAGTTTTCCCCTTACTTTTTCTTACCTGCATCTACTTTATGTGTTCTTATATATTACGTGTCTATTAAAATAACTTTAAATAATTCTGGGGAACAACACAGTGTATAGTTAAACAAGAAATAAATAAAATGTTCTGGGATGAGGATTCCGTCTCAAATAAACATTAAGTGAGCACTATACATTCCAAATTTTCTTAAGAGATTTCTAACTTAAATGGAATATGTATTGCAATATTATTCAGGGAAACCTTCTTGTCTTTCTAGTCACGTAAATACAGAAGGTAAATGGCCAAATTAGACATTAAAATTCTAAGATAGATTGTATATAAAATATATGACCATTCATAGAGTAATTCACAGAGATTATATTGCATTCAATAACTAGAATTTTAAAAGCAACTGGATATTTTTCCTGTTTCATCAGTATTTATTTAATTTCTCAAGTCCTCTATCTAGTATCTATGCTCATTACTTAAATGTATTAAAGTATAGGTACCTGAAATTTCAAGTTTTGACTTTGTATTTCCCAGAAACTCACATCTTAAAATTATAATCCCTTTTACTCTAAATTTATCTGTTAATCTAATATTTAATTAGTGTTTAATATATGCTATGCACTGTTATATCTGCTCTCCACATATTTTTCTAAACTTAATTTTTACAAAAACCCTATGAAGTAGTTATTAACATGTTCAATTTTGCTGGAGAGGACAGTGACACACAGATCACTGAAAAGAATTTGATCAGGTCACACAAGCAAAAGGTGGCAAAGACAGGATTTATATAAAGACTACCTTGCTTTGGCTCCTGTGATGTATGCTTTAAAGAACCTAGGGATTTTAGAATAATTGCTAAACATGTTTGAAGATATGAAAGTAATAAGAATGTATTATTTAGTATTTAGGCTATTACAAAATTATTGATTATATGTATATCATCTTCATTGGTTAGACTCAGCATAGCATAAGAGGCATAAAACTTTTATGATATGCTTAGTCAGAGATATATTTATGCTTTCTCTAGACCTAAAAATGAAGAGAAATATGGAATATTCCTTCAAAATAATAAGCAGTTTTATAAATAATATAAATTTTCTCCTTACTGCACCAACTAATACATGTTTAAAGGAATGGTTCTTGAAGTGTGGTCCATGGATCTCACAGGGTTCCCAAGATTGTGTGGGGGAATTGCAGTTTGTAGCAATTCCAAGACTCTATTTGCCTTTTATATTGTGTTAAAATTGCATTATTGGTGCAAAAGCAATGGTGTCTCATCCAGTGGTATCACATCTTAATTGTGATCATTGTATTCTTTACCTCCACCCATGAGAGTTAAAGGTGACAATATTAGGTACATTTTTTTGGCTGATCTTTTAGAATTTCTGTAATTTTTTAGATGAGAGTTTTTGGGTTTTTTTTTTTTTTTCCTTCTCCAAACCTGCAACTTTGTTGGGAGACATGGTAAATGGTTTAAAATTGGAATAATAAATCGCTCATTCTGATCTCAGTATAATATTATGGCCCTATATATTACTGAGTTTAAACATTTTTAATTACTGCAACTGTCGACTTCATGGGACATTCTGAAGAGTGATTTCTTGATGTTTTTAGTTTTTTCTTGTTGCATTTGGAAACTTATATTACAAAAATAATCAACAAGGTTATATAGATGCTGACAAGTGTTTTACAAATTCTATTTTTGCGTGATCATTTTTGTTTAAAAAATATATAGAAAAAGATGCTATCCCCTTTATTCATAGTAAGACTTCTTTACATATTGCAACAATACTCAACAGAGATAAACAGATGCCAGGAAGAGTATTTTTCTTAAAATTATTTTGTTTTGCATTTTATATTAAAATAGTTTAATAGTTTTAATAAGGCAATATTTAGTTTTGGGGGAGTAAGGCATTTAAATTTCACAAGTTATAAAAGATTCCTCTATGGGCAACTGAATTATGCAGGACATCTTTCTAATTTAGTGTAGGGCCGTGGCTGGCCAGCTCTATAAACTAACTCTACTGCTTTGTAGTACATGAAGATTTAATGTTTCATGTCTATTGCTCTAATTCCACCTTCATACCTTCCCTTTTCAGGATAAACATGTAAGAAGAATCCACAATAGTTCTGATCTACAGTCAGGTACATATTGCTTTGTAAAGAATTAATAATCTTGGGCCGGCCCCATGGCGCACTCAGGAGAGCCTGGCGCTGGGAGTGCAGTGACGCTCCCGCTGCGGGTTCGGATCCTATATGGGAATGGCCGGTGCACTCACTGGCTGAGCGCGGTGCGGGAGACACCAAGCCAAGGGTTGCGATCCCCTTACCGGTCAAAAAAAAGAAAAAAAAAAAAAAAAAAAAAGAATTAATAATCTTCAGTTTGTTTAATCCTTGAGATGAGTGATAGAAATTGAGTTTACTGTATGTTATGGGCTAGAAGCAAATGACATGTAATGCCTGCACTCCAGACTGTGACTCATTGGGATTCACCTCAGGGTGTGTCCTCCACACAGGGAAAGGAATATATTTTCTAAGTATATAGACAGCCTTGACTATTTGATGTGAATTGTTTTATAAACATACCACTGATGTGTAAAGACTTACTTTCTACACTATTAGTGTGATCACAGTTTTTGTAAATGCTTCTTTCTCTTGATCCTGGTAATTATTATTATTTTGTTTGTTTTGTAACCTAAATGTTACTCAGTGAGCATTCACAATACAGGAAAATAAACTTAATTTTGTTTTACAATATATAAAAGTGATAGAGAAAAAGTTAATTAATATAAAATGCATTTATAAGGTTTTTGAGGAACTCATTAAGAATATTGCTGAGATTGTGCCATGAATGATAGGTGTCAAGAAAAATTGTCCTTAAAAATACTGTATTCTGTTAACTTTAATTATACATGTATTAAATAATTTAAATTTATTTTAAATATGTTTGAATATTCCTTTTTAAACTAAAATTTGTAAATAAACCTAATTTCTCTAAGCAAGACAAAGAAAGAATCTACTTTTACCTTTCTATCTTAAAAGATATCACTTTATGGAACTTGGTTTCATTGCAAGATTTCTTCTGATGGCTTTTCAACATATATGTTTTTCATGCAATTATATACAGATCTCAAATTAGCAATGGTTGTTTGAAACCACTTGATGTATATTAATTCACAAACACACAGATAGTATTTCTAAGAGCAATTGGAGTAACTAGACATAAATATGTGGATCGGAGAGGAGGACACCATGGATTTGTCATAGAGTAGCATTGATTGATTCTTTTTATGTGAGAGGGGAGGCAGAAACTCTTAGGGAACTCATGTAAAGCAATGCAGTTAAAGCAGATTTGAAGTGACACTTCAAGATAAAGAGCAGGAATCTATTGTCCCTAATTGATTGTTATTTAATTACTTTTCTAAGGTATTGTATACTTTTCTGATTATAGTTTTATCTTAATATATAGTGATCCAGAGTCCCTGTTTTAGTACAAAGGTTAATTTTTCTCAAGAAAATAGTTGCAAAGCATCCTCAACCTACTCATGATACTCAAACAATTCCATACACCTGTGGAAAATAGCTATATTCAAACTTAAGAGGCACTAGTTAGAATTCACCAACCACCCATGAGCAGAACTTACTAGCTGTAAATGACACTTGTAGAGTAAGCAACATTTTTAATGTTTACAGTGAGAACAAATGACACTGATAAAGAGAAAAAAGAGTCAAAATATTTCTAATTTATTTTTATTATAACAGATTTTGGTAGGATAGTGAGATATATAGAATGTGATTAAAGATTATCACATTCTAAAGTGAGACAATATCTAAAATGAGATTTTTTATATTATTATATCTTTTATTTATTTAAGCTTTAATATCTTTTTTCAGTTTGTAGTATTAAACTTTACCATGCTTTCCATGAAAGCAAGTTCTTACAAATTCTGTTAGAATTTAATCCTCCAAAACTGAGTAGCTATCTTGTCTTCACCAGATATAGGCTTAGATTCAATGAGTCTAAGAATAATACAATTCTAGCGATTGTTTAAGACATTATGAATATACCTATATGATTCCTTTTTATTCTGTATTCCAATATCCAGATATGTATTTTATTATTTTCTGTAAAAAATGAAAGTAATAACATTTTATTGAAATTCTTTTGTGCAATATAAGCAAGAAGCAAGTTACAAATAAACTACACTAATTAGAAAAACAGAAATAATTTCATTGGAACATTGGGGAGAAAGTTACCTTGAAAAATTGACTCAAACATTAGTTGACATCTATAAATAACCCACATTTTTAAATGTGACCACTTAAAGAGATTCTTTGTTGGAGATCTTGAGAAAAGGAAAGTGCTTGGTGAACTTGGTGAAAGCAATAGTCCAACGATTGTGTTATTGACCTTTTCTTCTATAACACAAGATTTGCTTTTACTCCTTTCATGCTTACTTAAATTCTATGTAGAGAAAATGGCTTTATTTTGCCATTGATATCAGTATTGATTTTTCCCCCAACAATCAGTAAGTGGTTCATTGGTGTATTTAACTGAATTGTGTAAAAATAATTCTATAATTCACTAGATTAATTCAGATACTTTTGCACAATTTGGATTCTCTATAGAAGATATGTGAGATTCCTGTCTCCCTGAATGATATTGTATAGAGAAAACTTATCAGCAGTTGGAGTGTTCTAATATGCACCAAAGAAATTTAAAGATCAATGAACCTTATAAAAAAAATAATAACTACCTGAGAATTTTGAAGAATAAACATAAGCAAGAAGATAGTATGATGGAATGGAAACTTGGAGAAACCATCAGAATAGGAGTGAATTTCTCTCTCGTTTTTCTTTTCTCTTCTGGATAGAGTAACCAGGGAGATGAGTGTGGACAATCACAGCTGGCTGCCTAAGGGTCAGTCAGGGGAAATTCTGGAGGGGAGAAAGCCAAAAAAGGGGAGTCTGGATAATTTCTAGATGAACCTTATATAAGTTTCTCCCTATCCCCTACCTCTGCATCCTGGATGTTGGTAAAGGAGGCATGAAACCACTTCAGAGGAGGAGAGAGTCCAGTAAAAGGAACCACTCTTAAAGGTCCTCAAACCAAATATGATAGAAAGGCCAGTTTCTTTGTTTCCCTTCTGTGGTAGGCTAAAGCACAACTGCCGTCTCTCTCCCCGCAGTCCTCCTGACCATGGAAACTGGAAGAGACAAGGAGCTAGATCTCCCCTAGAACCTACCAACACCTTGATTTTGGACTTCTGTCTTCCAGAACTGTGAGAGAATAAATTTCTGTTATTTAAAGCAGATATGTATTTAATACATTTCTGGTATTTCGTTACTGCACCACGGGGAACTAGTAGACCCCTTTTCCAGATAAGAATATCTGTCGGGCCTTAAAAACTAATGCCACCTTAAGTGACATTACAAGTGGCGCCATTATGGGCCCACAAAGGCATATTAACGTGGCAGCCTAAGATGGCACCAGGAGAAAGTAGGGTGGGAGTGTCTGTGGGAACCTTGCCTTAGCCTTTATTGGCCAAATACGCGCTTCTGCGCTCACGCTCGTGAACACTGCGTGATTGCAATAGCTAGGCATTGAGACAGGATGCATGCTCTCATAACCTTTAAGCTGATTGGAGGATGTAAAAACCTCCCATCCCCATTTGCCTTTAAAAGCAAGTGCTTGTGTGACAATAAACGGAACTGCTTGACAGAACCCCCCTGCTGCGTCTGAGTGTCCTTTAACAAGCTGGTTGGTGCCGGCGGTTGTGCTCACCTCTCTTCACGGCTCTCTTCCCCTGTCTCCTCCCAACAGGGACTGGGGAAAGAGGAATCTGGGCAATCTGCCCGCCCACCAGAAGGGACACCAAGGGAGGGACTGATAGCAAGGCAAGGGCTGTTCGGGTCAGCCGGTGGCGGACCGACAAATATCCTCTGTGGAGCTGGTACTCCAAAGTGCTATACAGTATGAGAATCAAAAGGTATAATTATCTCAAATTTCTACTCAATATCCCTATTAAGAAAAACATGAAAAGAAATAAGACAATGATTTCAAGATTTTTCTGTGGAATTATATATCATTGTGAGTACACTTAAGAGATTTTATGTTTAACAGATTCAATTACAATGTTATCTTAGAAGATGATTAAACAATGCCAACACCATTTAAAAACATATGTGATCATATTATTTAGATAGTTCAGGGTATAGAAATATAAATTTAAAAATATTGGTTTACTTAATTTTAACAGCCAATAACTGCCTATTTTTTTCAAAAATTTTTGGGGGATGAATATTTTAAAAGATACAAACTTTTAAAATACAAAATTTATCAAGAAAAATAAAATAACATTTAAAATTACAATCAAGATTTTATTGTACATATTTCAAGATCTCTTTCTATAAATGACAGACATTTATATAAATGAGATACAAAGTGCTGCTTGGGAACTAAATATAGTGGGAATTCTTTTAATATATTTTGTGTGTACTTCATGTTGATTGATACAAATGTATGACTTTTTATTTTCAAAATAATATTCTTTGGTGTTAAGAGACATAATTTATTTCACAAGTTCTTTCCAAGATTCTGCTGCTGTAAAGCAATGGTGCAGAGTCCATCCTTACATACAAAATATCGAAGCTCCAAATTTTCTCCTCTTGGCAAAAACAACAGGGAACTCAAAGGTAAGTAGGTTGAGACATCACAAATTACTGCCTTTGGCCTTAAAGAGTTTGTATTTTGGAAGATGGCAACAGACTAATGCCAATAAAAAGAAATAAACCTTTGTAAATTGTTCCACAGTTTCTGTGAGTACTTGAGGAATAAAATTATAGAAAAGAACTGGAAATTCTTTTAAAAAGATATTTTGGGAATGCAGATCTTATAATTTCTTAATCAAAGGAAATTATTCTAACTTTTTTATTTGTTAAGTTTTGTTTTGTTTTATTACTTCCTAGTGGTGTTGGAGCATAGAGATGCCCACAAATGCTGGGACAAGTATGCAGAGTTTGCAATAGACTGGCAGTTAAGCAAAGCAGAAGTGGTCCCAATGGCATTGTCAGCTGGAAATCATCCTTATCCACGGAATCGTTACAGTTGGGGGAAAGTTAAGAATCGTTCCTCAAGTCGTTATCTACTCCAGTGGCTAAGATATTTAAAGTACAATGGAGATTTAAAGTTGCTTTACTCTTGTTCATGACATCTTTTTTCTCTAATATATCATATAATTTTTTTGTGAGAATGTTATTGGTTCTTACCTAATCACTATTTCTAAAAAGTTTTCACAAATTCCTTTGAGTTTCAAAGTATACCTTGATATTACCTGGAAATACTGATACTCTTTCTTATGTTAATTATATATATATATATTTGACTATCTTATCTATTGCTTTGACCAGTACTCCTAGAGTAGAACAATGTAACAGTTAACACAGTTTTTTTACCTCTAATTTTACTGGAGGAACTCTTACTGTTTCACCACTGTGTAACATGTTTACTATTGTTTTGTAATAAACATTTTATCACACTATGAATGAATCCTAGTTTTAATAAATACTATATTACTGAAGCGTTCTCAATGTAGGTTTGTCATCAGTCTTTTGCTGACTGTAAGAAATGATAGGATGTTCTATGATATCTCTTTTTAGAAAAGTTCTAAAAAATACATTTGGGGCCTTGTCGAACCTAAAATTTGTTTAATGTTGTGGTGCTTTGACTTGTTTTTCATTCTTACCTGTAAATGATCTGTCTAGCATTTTTGTTTGTTTAATTTTAGCAGTTTTTATTATTTATAACACTTTCAGGTTCACAGAAAAAATTGAGCAGAAAATATAGAGTTCTCATGCATACACTCCCTATCCCCATGGTAGCCTACCTGACTATCAACATTCTGCACTGGACTGGTACATCTTTTACAATCAGTGAGCTACAATATCACCCAAAATTTATAGTTCACATTACCATTCACTCCTGGTGTTGTATGTATCAGGGTTTTGATAAGTGTGTAATGACATGTATCCCCCATTGTAGTATCATACAGAATGTAAAAATCCTCTGTGTTCCAACTATTTATCCTTCTCTTCCCATCTGGCAACTACTGCTCTTTTTACTCTCTCCATACTTCTGCTTTGTCATATACCTGGAATCATGAAGTATGTAGACTTTCCATATTGGCTTCTTTCACTTAGTAATGAGCATTACTAAGCATGAGGGTTCCTGCATGTCTCTTCATGGCTTGACAGCTTTTTTTTTTTTAACAGTGACTAATAGTTCATTGTCTGGATCTAGTATAGTTTATTTTTCTATTCACCTCTGGGAGGACATCTTGGTTGCTTCCAAGTTGGCAATTATGAACACAGTTGCTATAAACATCCATGCGCAGGTTTTTGTGTAGATATAAGTTTTCAACTACCTTATAGAATTGAAGGCAATGAAAAAGTTCATTAATATTTACAGACAGGTAGCTGGAAACTAATATCACAAAGTAGTAGAACTGCTATTTAAATTATCATCCCCTGGGACTTGGATTCTGAGGCTTTAACAACTCAAAGCTGTCAACAACTTGAGGAGTTAACTAAGTTCTTTCTGTCTGGATAGCAAGTTCTTTCTTGAAAAGAGTAATGAGCACCTCACCTCTATGACTGCTGCATGTATCAAAGTTATCTGCCTCCAGATAAAATGTACGTTTGCCTCTGTCAGGTGACTATCTCAGATCACCCTAAGCTAATCAGAGGCTGAGAAGATGTCAAACTATGCTTCAGCAATAGTAGGGAACTGGCCATTTCAATGCAACACTTTTAGTCCTGAGAAAGAAATATAATATTAAAGCAAATATGAGCATTATGGAGGTACTTATGCTAAATAATAACCATGTTCAGTGGTAAAAGTGTTACCCAGTGTTACTACAGAAGCAGTATGAAATCATGGCCAGATATTTTCTACTGCTTACACCACAGACTACTTGAATCTTCACAATTATCCAAGCTACCTCATTTAGTAATCCTTAGACTGTAAAATCCCTTACATTCTTTGTATATATCTTCCTGCTTTAACTATCCATTAACTACCTTCAATGTTTGATTGCCGAAAGCAATCATCGGACTCAAATAGTTTATACTATAGGAACAGATTTATTACAGTTTGTACTCTAAAGAAACTATACAGCAATAGAGGGAAAGAAGATATATTGAAAGGGGTCTGGAAATATTAGGTGGATGCTTTTTTGTCTTTCTACAACCAGGTCAGTCTTACCAGATGCACTGGATACTAACCACTAATGGCTCATATGGATGGCATCTTGGTATCCAGAAGCCTAAAGTTTGCTTGCAATGGGTGTCTCATATAGGAAGCTGGTCACATGCATACATTCCAATTATATGACCAACTTTAAGCATTGAATTCTTCCAGAGGCCACCAAAATCAGGTCGAAATTATAAATCCAATTACTATTACTGGGC
>NW_007733930.1:108715-114366 GCF_000696425.1 Galeopterus variegatus
GCACATAAAGTCAGATCTTAAAGTATCAAAGGGGATCTAATTACAGTGTTAGTCCTGGGAATAAAAACCTCCATCCCCAAATAATTACAATAATTTGCCAATTTATGTGAGTAAAGATCTGGGTAAATGTAAGAATAAATTCTGAGGCAACTTCGTTGATGATAAGTTATTTTATATTGGGAAATACAACTTAAGATACAAATAAGAAAAAACTGGAAATCTCAACTTCAAACTTTCTACAAAGAAAAATCCAAGCACAGAGGGCTTCACTGGTGAATGTTGTAAAATATTTAGGGCAGGAATAATTGCATCCTGACATAAAGTCAATCTGAAAATAAAAGAAAAGGAAAAACTTCTTGTAATGGGTTGTTTAGTGATTCCCCCAAATTCAGGTCAACACAGCAACTCAGAATATAATGATAATTAAAAATAGGAACTTTGCAGATGTAATTAGTTAAGATAGAATGAGGTCTTAATGGATGAGGTTGGTCTCCAATCCAGTGACTGGTGTCCCTACAAGAAGATGAAGCAGACCATCAAGGAGAACACCATGTAAAGACAGAGGTGAGAACTGGAGTTGTGCTGCCACTAGCCAAGAAATGGCAAGAATTTCTAGGAGAGACATGAAACAGATTATTCCTGTCATCCTCTAAGAAAGAAGCAACCTTGCCAATGCTTTGATTTAAGACTTCTGGCCTCCAGAACAATGATATCTTTTGTTTTAAGCTAGCAAGTTTGTGGTAAGTTCTTACTACATCCTGAAAAAAACTAATACACTTCCCAAGATATTTTAAGAGAGACACATAATCCTGACACCAAATNGTTTATTTAATGCATCAATAGCATTAGTCAAGGGTCAATAACTTGTTTTGGGTAGTTCTGGAGGTAAGCATATACAAAGTCAATGTAGACCAGCTTAGAGAACCCATATTATATACCTCTTATTACCTGAGACACATCTTGCTTTCTAAAGCTTATATCTAAGAACCCCACCTGCTAAAACATTATTATGAAAAAGTGTGTTGTAGGCAAGAAATAGGCATCAAAATATGGGAAGTTTAAGATTATCTAACTTCCAGAATTGAAGGCAATGACAAAATTCATTAATATTTACAGGTGGGTAGTTGGAAACTAATATCACAAAGTAGTAGATTGCTATTTAAATTATCATCCTCTGGGCCTTGAAATAATGATGATTAAAGACAAGGTTCATCAGGGGGCATGGAAGAGCATGAAAGGAAGGAAGGATTCAAAGTTTATGGGATGGTATATGCTTCTAACAACAATACACAGTCTGAAGAGGTTTCCTATATGTTCTAAATTTTCTGCTCAGGGTGTGAACTGAAATTGAGAAGTTTTCCATGAATATAGTAAAATAACAATTATTTTTTTTAATAAAAAAGGTCTAAGTATAATTCCTATGTCTACAAAATGGAACTACCTAAAGTCACTTTTTTTAATGAAAATTGGAGTATCCAAACAACAACAAAACAGTTTGACCCTAAAATTGTATATATCAAAAATTTTAGAGAATGAGATTTGTTTCTTACCCAAGAGAAATTCTCTTCCTTCCAAAGGAATTTCTTACTTGTCAGATAATGGTGTATCTAACTTTGTTGAAGATAGTCCGACAGTACATCCCACTTTACTAGGGATGTATGTTATGAAAAGAAACTAATTCACCTCCTGCTTCATCATCCACCTGTCAGTTTCTGTATCTGCACATAAAGTCAGATCTTAAAGTATCAAAGGGGATCTAATTACAGTGTTAGTCCTGGGAANAAATTCAACCAGAAAATTTTTTAAAAGGCATAACAATTTATAAAGAAAGAAGACTGTTTTTACTCACAGTCATACTAGAACGGATATACTTAAAAAAGCTCCATGTTACATGGTCAACTCTATAGACTTGAGCTGTTTTTCCTTTTACTATTACTTTATTGGATTATTTTGTGAAGATATTGCTTTTGAAAACATACAATTAAAAATGCACATTAAATTAATAAATATTAGTTATTTTTTAACTTTACGAAAACCTCAATTTTTATTAAATATATTATGTTATTTGTTATATTTTAAAACAAAAATATTTAAAGCAATATTATTGTTGAAAAGTACATTAGATAAGATGTTGGATTCTTGGGATACTCTGAGGGAATATAATTTAAAACAACTCATAAAATTTTGAGAAAGAATTTGAAAACCTTACAAATGAATGAAATAATCAAATTAGTTAATATAAAAGTCTTCTTATGAAGCCCTTTATATACTGTCTTTTCAAGTTCTTTCAAATATTAAAAAGGAAACATAAAAGTTGAGTGACCACACTTGACCAAACTTAGAAAATTGGTCAAGAAAATAGTATCATCATGCAAATGAACATAAAATTAGAAAGAGAAATAAGGGTGAATAGACATTGTTGGCAATTTAGTATTGGGCATAGAAAATGGAAATTTAAAAAGTAAGCACAAGTAAATATGAATAAAAATTAAAATGGATCATAGACTGAATTAAAGATATGGGAGAGAGGCAGAGAAGATCCTATGGCATTGCTAAATTATCCCTAGGGCATTAGGTGGTAGAATAATAATTAACTCTGTTACAATAGAAAACATCAACATCTCAAACATTACATGTGTTAATTTTTTGCTAATATTAGTCAGCTTCTTGCCTTTATTTGGAGTTATACCATCTATGCATATGGCCATCAAGATTGTCCTAATAGAGAAAGAGAGGAATGGATAAGGCATCTTACGTCTTTAATGCCTTTGCCAAGAAGTGACAGATTTCATGATTTCTGTTGGTTTTTTAGGTAGACCTAGTCACACGGTGCCCATCTAACTTCAATTAATACTGAAAAGGTAGGGAAATGTAGGGGAGTTCATAAAATACTAGAACAACTTCTTTTATTTCAAAAATATTTTAATTTACTTTATGTTTGAATATGGGTTTTATTATTATTATTTGTGGTCTTATTTTTCAATCATATGTGGCATATGTAGCACTAGGTTCTTGTCATTTTCATGAGGATTTTAAGGAGTCACTTCTAGTATAGAACATCTCTCTGGAGTTGTCTGTGGTCATGCTAATTTTTACTTTTACAGCTTATTCACATGTAATAGAAGAGAACCACATTTTTTTAGCATGTAAGAAATTGACTAGAGAGCAGACTTTAGTCAAGCAAGAAATGATTGAAAATATTAGCCAAAATGTCAGGTACTGAATATTGAATGCTTTTAACTGCAGAAAACGGTGGAATAAAAAAGAAAAAAAAATGTCATTGTTATATACACTGGACATAAAAAAAATGCTGTAAGTAACAAAAATTAGGAGAAGTACAAACAAGGTACATTTCAAATTGGGGAGGAACAACTCTCTAATAAATAATATGCATATATTTGGGGGTTCTGCTCTCTCACCTGACATCAGGATAAATTTTAAAAGGATCAAATTCCAAAAGCATCAAATATTTAAATATATTAAATAAAATAATGGAAAAGTCAGCAACCATTGTCAGATTGTTTTATATATTTGGCAGAGGAAATGTATGTCCCACTGTGACTCACCCTCTGCTTTTCTGTCCTGAAATTGTGTCACCTGTTCTTTGCTTGCTCTGGTTGCTCTCCCACTGCAACCTACTCCCTCGGTATAAAAAGGTGAGCCCACCTGATTGGGCATCACCTACTGTAGCTAGCTGCAAACACATTGCATTCAAATCAGTTTTATGGTGCAGGTAAATGTTGTACATGTGTTTGCTTGTGCATGTATATCTCATATATATATTACATATATCAGAAAAAGTGCATATGTTTAGAAGTAATATTTTTCTGTGAAGCATGGAACTACATAGCTGGTGGACCAAATGTGTGTCATTTTATATTATTTTGTATTTTAAAACATAAATATAATATATGAGGAATTTAATAAAATTCAAGTTTATGCCTATACATGCTTGTTATGATACGTTGTAAAGTGAAAGGATTCAAATATTTCTTGAATTAAATATTTCTTTTTTTAATACTTAATTCACATTTTTGCATATTTTTAAACAAGGTGATCTCAATTTTCTTCCTTACTTAGATTTTTATTATTTTTGAGTTACATTCTGCAATGATTTCTCAAATACATATGTCATTTCATGTTAGTTTTGTTAATATTAGTTAGTGTTTTGCAGGTTTCAAATGCATAATGTTTTATTTTATGATATGTGCGTGAATATATTAATTCATTTATTGAGTGCAAGTCAGCAGCAGCCTCCATTGATAACAGGATACGCAGCAGCCTCTCTCCTGAAGCCTGCTGGTGCTGTCCCTAGCAGCCAGTCTTCCTTTTCGGAGTCTGGCCCTGTACCATGGGCTCCCTGATGGCATGTGCCTGTCTTGTCTCCGAAGAGCCTAGCACATGGTAGGCACATGATACATCTTTGCTGACTTAGTGCTTCTCCGTGGCAGTGGACAAGATTCAATGTTCATTGTGTGGGGAGGCACTAGAGCGCCATAATTCCTGTCACCCACGGTAGGTGCCTTGGGAGCTTTAGACGCTTTCTCAATAGAGAATGCAAATTGCCACTTGGCCATACAACCTATAATTAATCTTATCTCAGTGTTAAGGCCATAATTCATGCTGGGTTATGTTTTGTTTTTGAAAACGAAAATTGAGTTTCCTGAGATAACTCCTTATGACGTTATGTATTATATATAATTTTTAAAACTTACTTTGGAATTATGTAATAGTATATGATATAGATTTAAATACACAGTTATTTTCTATTAAATACCTATTTTAGTACCATTTTTGAAAACATTTATTTACTGATTGATTTGCAAGTCCAAATTTAATAAAGTCTAATATCTACCTAGATTTTTTCTCCTATTTATTCTCCACGCCATTATTAGACTATTATTTGTTACTGTGCCAATATTTATTGCTTCCCTGACTATTGAAATCACACATTTTATTTTATCATTTTATTTATCATGAATAATATAATGTTACACATGAAAGAGTAAATCAAGTGTCGTTATATTTCTTCCATCATTACTGAGAACCTCATTTTTTACTTTATATATTTTTCAGGAATACCTTTCAGCCATGTAAAATAAACTTATGTCATCCATTCTTTACATGCTTTTCAACAATTTTGTTCATATTTCTTAACTTTCCATTCCAAGTCTTCATAGTTTGAATTGTTATTTACAGAAGTTTTTTTTTTTTTTTTTCAGAATGAGTTTTCCTCTGTCAGTCTAATACTTGATATTATTTATTTCTGCATCATTTATCATGTTTTCTTATATTATTATTTGCTGTATGGTAACAACCCTTTCTTTGTCTCTTGCTTAGATTAATTTATTGGATGATGACGTGTTAACACATTTGGAGGTTCTAACTATATCATTTTCAAATTTAGTACATTCCAAGAAAAGGCGTAGAATATTTTAGTTCACTTGAGCTATTGATTTAATTCCTCACAGCTCTTTCATCAGAATTAACCACCATTGATCAAACCACTCTACGAGAATTTATATTCCATATGATCTCAATTTTCCCCAAGTTTGTTTTTGCTTTTATTCTTTTTGTGTCGTGCAGTCAGGTTATAAAGATGTATGTGCATATGGGGTCCAGGGGAGTGTTAAAGTAATGGAGGTCTCTGT
>NW_007733930.1:115248-117493 GCF_000696425.1 Galeopterus variegatus
TGTGTATACGTATATATGTATATACATATATATATACACATATATATATATGGTCACCTTGTATGGTTTAGGATTTCTTTTTCTTTTCTTATGTGTTTTGTTTGTTTGTTTGTTTTGAGTGGGAGAGCTTTTAGCAAAATTGTGTGCTGTGATTTCACTTACTGAAGTTAAAAATATTTAGGAAGTTATACTGTGTAATATTCTCACAGGATTTCTAATGGATCCTAATTAAATTTGTTCTGGATGTAATGTAGGATCAAATTACATTATGTTTTTCAAAAATAACAGAAAAAATGGTGACAAATAGAAATGTAGAAGGTATAAATAATTAAATGGATTAAAACATAAGAAAATTATAGTTTAGAATGGTATGTTTTAGTCTTTAAAACAGTGTTGGAAGTAAATGGAAATTGAAAGAATGACATTTGCAAAAAAAGTCAGGAACAAAACATTAAATTAAACTAAAGAAAATTCACTGATAACAGCCAGTTTCCATCTGCTTACTTTTAAGCTATAAATGTTTACATTTAATTGTGTAATTTTGGTCGCAGATGTGATTTTCTTAATGGAAAAAATGTATTCAAAGTTAATAGTTAAAGAAAACTCTTGTACACTTGCATTATCATATTATAAATATAAATATATTTCCTGATCAAAGAACGTTGTCTACCTGAGCACAAATACTATTTTATTGTTGATTTTTCTCACTTCTCATTTCTCAGACCCTTTGGTGTACCATTTTTAATTGAATATTGTAGCTCCTAGACTTCTAATTTACCTTTTTTTACTTCTATAGATATATTTGTATTTTTACTTTACTTTCTAAGAAATTTTCACAGCTTCAGTTTCCTTTTGTTGATTTTTTTTTCCATTTCTTCTCTACTGATTTATTTTCCAAAAGCTCTTCTAAAGTTTGTGGATATTCCCATTGTACGAGGGGACTTCAAAATGTCTGTGAAAAAGTAGAATTAAAAGATAATATGAATTTTTTGATGAACTTTTTGATGACCCCTTGTATGCCATTTTCTTTTTGTTTAATGGAGGCATAACTTTCTCATCTTCGAGGATACCATTATTTAGTCACCACTTTCTTCTTTCTGGAAAGTAAATTTTTTCCAACTTGTTTGTTCCACAGTTTGTATTTATTCCTCCTTTTGTGTTACAGGTTTTCCTCAGCTTCCTGGTAGTCCTTAGGAAATTAAAAAGCTTGATATTCTATTTATGTTTGTGTTAGGAAATTAAAAAGCTTATTGAAGATGTGAATTGAGGCCATTGGCAATAAAATCCACTTGTAGGATGATATTCTTGAGCCAAATATTGATGGAGCTGTGAGGTTAATACTCTCAAGTGTTACAATTTGTACAGGTCACATTCCCCAGAGAAAAGTCCTCAAATCTCCTGTCCAACTTGTGACAGTATGACCTGCTACTATTCTAGCTATTTGGAGACTGAGAGACCTGGGGTCTCATCATTATATATTCACTTATTATGCCCCCTTCCACCTTCCATTAAAGGAATCCAGGTTGCAATTGAATCTGATGTCTTCTAGTTCAGAAATCCCCTTTTTAAAACAGGTAAAAATTATAAAAACCCTCTTTTTAAAACATACATGTAGTTGTTGATACTCCTGGTACAGTGGGGGAGGAGCAGTTACCCAGAGGAGTGGGGGAGGGTGTCATGGGTCTGACTGCTCCTCACACAGCTGCCTCCATTTCCCCTCCAGAAATATTTAGTGCCTTCCTTTTTTGGTCCTGTGAAGAGTCTAACCTCCTTCTTCTCACAGACTCAAATAAAATTTAAACTGCACAGCTCACCATTCAGTTTCTGCCTGGTTTACTATTCTGATATGTCCAAGTCGAGAGGAAGTTCTCTTTAATAAAACTTAGAAGGAGTGGAGTAAAATAGCCAAGAGGTCCATCAACCCCAGAAAGCCTTAAAGTGCTCATTTATGTGGACAGACTGCTCTACATCCAGAAGAATAATTAGCATAAAATAAGAACTAACTAGCAGTCGTTTAATGCATGACAACTACGTAGAGATGAACAAATAGATATATAAAATTATAAATTTTTACTGATTTTTGTGTAGCTCATTTTCGTAAAATGTTCAGAAATAAATATGCCATGTTTTGTTTCTTAGTTTACTTTACTTACCTGCTCATTTGATGATTTTTCAATATTAACCACCTGAAATTACAAATTCTGACTTTTTAATTTTTGTAACATATAAGTTTATAAAAATCAAG
>NW_007733930.1:118920-128926 GCF_000696425.1 Galeopterus variegatus
GTCGGTGATGGGCCATAATAATCATATACAGTGTATATTGACAAAATAAAAAAAATAATAATAAAAAATAAAATTGAATTAAATATTATAAGAAAAAAAAAAGAAATTAAAAAAGAGATTACAAATGTCAGAAAAGCATTGAAAGTGAGAACACTTTTTATTAGAGTCAACGTAGTTCATGAAATGTATGTAATGTCAAACAACTTATTATCAGATTCCATCTTAAAATATAAAAGAAATTAAAAAAGAGATTACAAATGTCAGAAAAGCATTGAAAGTGAGAACACTTTTTATGAGAGTCAACGTAGTTCATGAAATGTATGTAATGTCAAACAACTTATTATCAGATTCCATCTTAAAATATAAATAACTAAAATTGACCTATGAAGAAGTGGAAAACCTACAGAGGTCAATTATGATTAAATAACTGATTAAATTTTCTATCATTCATACTATTCATGATATAGAAAAAAGAAAAAGGAGATAAAGTAAGCATCTCACAGAATATTCAGAGGGTTAAATAAACTATACTTTAAAAAAATTAAGACAAATGCCTACTGTACATTAAAAGCTTAGTTTTCAGGCTGGCCGGTTAGCTCAGTTGTTTAGAACATGGTGTTACAACACCAAGTTCAAGGGTTTGGAAACCCATATCAGCCAGCCACCATAATACATAAATGAAAAATAAAAAGTTAATTCTTATTATCTTTATTATTAATGTGTAATCTTGCACAATATACATAAAATAAATTCCAAATATGTTAAGTTCTAAACTAAAAAATATCAATATAAATGTCATGTAAGATTTTTAAGAGACTGCATGTAAAATCTAAGTGTAAGAGAAAAATTCTTCACAAAATTTTAAAAAAAGAATCATTATAAAACATATTTGGCTAGTTTCACATCTAGGGCACAAGGGGGACAATCAACTTTGTATCATGAATATTGTTGCAAAATATGCATAAATAAATTTAACAGATAAAACATAATTCCAAAAAAAGCTCGGCAATGCAGAGGAGATAGTATCATCGATATTGTTATTAAACATCAACAAAATAATTGTTTTTCATTAACTCAAAAATTAATTAATTTTTCAGGAATATGTTTTATATTAAGCAAACTATTTAATAATATTCAAGAACTAATATTAACAAGAATTCAATAGCCATAATATAATAAGAATTTTTCCACATTGAGAAGAAAGGCAAATGCAAATTAATAGAAATTGAGCAAATAGAAAGAAAAGCAAGTTACAGAAAACTAAATCTTAGTGATCAATAAACATGAAAAGATTATCAATAAGAGAAGAAGGGGAAATAGAAATTAAATAACAAAATTTATCCTTTTGACAAATCATCATCATCTTCATTATCATCTGGTAATATTTATTTCTATGCTCGCATAAGGAAATGAGTAAATTCATATTAACTAGAGAACATGTGAATCCTTACAGTTTTGTTTGTTCCTTTTGTTTTTGTTTCTATTTTAGAAAATTCGCCTTGAAATCCAGTACTTTTTATGCCAGTAATCCTACTCCTAGAAATAAATGTCATAAAATAAACATTTTAGTAGGTAAGTATTGATAAAACATTATGAATATTAAATAGTTAAATAAGATACATTTATAAAACATGGAAATCATTAAAAGTAATAAAGTAAACATTTCCAGTGACTTGGAGATAAATCCATGATTTACTATTTAGGAAAAGTAAAATTAATTATAATGTTATAATCATAGTTATGTATTTATATAAAAATATCAATCACCTATAAATTATAAAATAAAATTTTAAATGGAGGAAATAATATCTTCACAATACCCCCAAATATATATCTAATGGATAACACATAAATGATCAAATAATTTTCTGGGTACTTCATTATAGCATATAAAGATAACTGAAAATATTTGAGCTCTGTAATAATGCAGTTGACAGCATTGCAAGTAACTTAGGAGGGTACTTCAAAAGTTCATGGAAAGATTTGCATTATCTTTTAATTCTGTTTTTCCATCAACTTTTTGAAGTGCTCTTGTATTTATGTATACCTATGTTAGAATTTAACATATTCCACCTCTTTGCCCTTTGTAAAAATTGATGGATCATGTTGCTTAGTCTCTCAATTCTATTTTTTATTTCATCGAATGAATTCTTCTCTTCTAGGATTTCTGCTCAGTTATGTTTTAACATTTCTATGTCCGTTGAATTTCTCATACATGTCCTTCATTGTTGTTTTGACTTCATTATGGTTTCTATTTTTTTCTTGCATTATACAGAGTTTCTTTAACATTGCTATTATGGGATTCCTCTTTAGTCATTTCATCAGTTTCCTCTTGTTTGGGGTCTCAAATTGGAGATTTATTGTCTTTTGAGGGGGGAGTGTCATGTTCCCCTGTTTTTTCATGCTGCTTGTATCTCTACATTGATTTATGGGCATCTAAGGTGTAGTCACTTCTTTTAATTTTTGGAGTAGCTTTTGAGGGGAGAGACAATTACCTGCAGAAGTGTTCTATATTGATAGTTGAGTTGGGTGTCGTAGGTTTGTTTCTGTGTAAAGATGGTAGTAAGTGCCAGCTCAATTCTTGCACACTCTTCACTGATGCTGTCTGTCTTCCTGTGTCAGGCAGGACTCTGGGCTCACAAGGAAGACAGGAATGGATTCAGGTGACCAGCACAGGGAACCATCACTATTCTTGCTTGCTGTCCACTGTTGCAGGGTGGGGGACTGACTTGTGCAGGGCTCTGAGCTCCTGGAGGAAGGAGGGCATGGATCCAGGTGAGAGCTTAAGCAACTGGCTAGAACAAGCAGAAGAAAAAAATTCTGAACTAGAAGACAGGCTATTTGAATTAACATAGTTGAACCAAAAAATAAAAAATAAATAAAAAATGAAGATAGCCTACAAGATTTATCTTACAAACTTAAGCATATGAACATCTGTATTATGGGTTTATTGGAAGGGGAAGTGAAAGGAACAAGCATTGAAAGCCTATTTAATGAAATAATAGCTTAAAGCTTCCCACATATTAGGAGAGATATGGTCTCCCAGATGCCAGAGGCACAAAGATCCCCAAACAAATTCTACCTAAAAAAGACTTCCCACGTTATAGTCAAATTGTCAAAAAATAAAGACAAAGAATTCTAAAAAATAGCATGAGAAAAGTGTTAAATCACCTAAAGGGGAATCACCATTAGACTAACAGCAGACTTCTCAACAGAAACCCCACAGGACAGGAGAGAGTAGGATGACATATTCAAAGTGCTAAAAGGAAAGAAAAACTGCCAACCAAGAGTACTATATCCAGCAAAGCTAACCTTCAGAAAAGTAGGAGAAATAGTATCTTTCCCAGACGACAAAACCTGAGGGAATTCATGACCACAAGACCAGCCCTACACAAAATCCTCAAGAGAGTCTTAAATCTGGAATCAAAATTGATATAACTATTATCATGAATACATAAGAGAAAAGAAAAAGACACTAGTAGAACAGATATGCAAATGAGAAAGAGAAAGAAAATATATCTTATCACTACAAAAAAAAATCAAATAGCAAAGACAAACAATAAAAGGGAAATAAAGGAACAATAGAATTATAAAATAACATAAAATTTAATAAGATGGCAGGAATAAGGCAATACCTTTTAATAACAACCCTGAATGTAAATGAATTAAATGCCCCAGGTAACAGATACGTAGTGGCTGAATGGATTGAAAAACTAGACCCCACTACATGCTACCTGCAAGAAATCCACTTCAGTAATAAAGACACACATAGACTAATAGAGAAAAGATGGAAAGATATGTTCCAAGCAAATGGAAACCAAAACCAAGCAGGAGTTACCATACTTATATTAGATAAAACAGACTTTAAAACAAGAACTATAAAAGGAGACAAAGAAGGACATTTTATAATGATAAAAGGATCAATGCAGCAAGAAGATATAACAATCATAAATATATATATGCACCCAACACTGGAACATCTAGATATGTAAAGCCAAGATATGGAACCTATCTAAATATCTATCAACAGATGATTGGATAAAGAAAATGTGGTGTGTATACACAATGGAATACTACTCAGCCATAAAGTGAATAAAATTACCATTTGTAGCAACATGGATAAGCTTAGAGAAAGTTATGTTAAGCAAAATAAGCCGGGCAGAGAAAGAGAAATACTGTTTGTTTTCATTCCTACATGAGAGCTGAAAAAGAGAACAAAATAAAAAAAGCAAACAAAAAAAAATATTAATAAGTTAAACTCTTAAAAGGAGAGAAAAGAACTATGGTCACTAGAGATGGAAAAACAGAGGCGGGAGGAGGGATAGTGAAAGGCTGATTAATGGAAACAAATGTACAGCGAGATAGGAAAAATAAGCCCTAGTAGTGTACAGCCAACCCAGAATTCTATAATCAATGTTTTACTGTATGCAACCAAACATCTGGAAGAGATGACCTCAAATGTGCACATCATAAAGAAATGATTAAGTTTTGCAATGATGAATAGGCCAATTAGATCAGCACACATTTTGTACATGTATTGAAATACAACTCTTACCCTGTAATTATGAATAATAAATATGTTTCAGTACAAAAAAAAACTTTTTAAATGTTGCCAGGCAGCATGACAAGAATTTCATGAAATGCTTGAACAAGGGATCCTTTGTCCAGTGAATAAAAATAAATAAACACATAAATAAATAAATAAATAATTGACAAAGCAAAAACTTTCAATATTCAAGTTTATTTATCAATTAATGAGTATATTCTGCGGCTTAAAACTGCATTGTGTTTTTAGAAAGTTAATATTCAGCCAGAGAGATAAAAATTTAGTTGGTATAGTAGAATATCCAAACAATGTGAATATAAATTTCTCCTTTGTTTTAAGAGTTAAATTCTCTAGTTGGAAACACAAGTGATTGAAAACCAATATAATATTCTAGTTCTGAGCATTTCTGAAGAATCTCGGTTGAAGAGTAGTAGAGAAAAACGAGGAAAGAGAAAATTGACATTTTTTTCTCATTCCCCAAAGGTATTTTGCAAACCTAACAACTACAGATAATTTAAAGTTTAATATTTTTGACTATAGATTTGAAAATGTAATTACTTTGTTTTTCTCTGTTCTTCCTAAGAGTTGTTTTTACAATCCACGTTTTCTTCAATACTACAAGTTTTGTATTAACCTTTAGGGCAGCAGAATGGAATTGTTACAGGTTTTGTAATTAGCTGTGGTTGTAAAAGTCAGACATTCAGAATGCAGAACTCACTGTCAGAGTGAACATCTGATAGAAGTCCAAATGCACTTGGAGAATAAATCTGTTGCTGTAGCAACCAGTCCTCATTTACTACCAAAAGAGGAAAAACAAATAGAAATCGAGTAAAATGCCTCGAGTATCAATTTAAAAGATAGCTATTTCATATGGAATTAGGATGAAATCTTTAAATGCAACATTTTAACCAATAAGTTACAGCAAGTGCTAAATTCTAAAATCGACCCATCAGAAGTGGGAAATATAAATTAGTGTCTAAGCTTCTGAAAGTATAAATTTTGGGGCAAAAGAAATTTACTTACTATTAACAACCAGTTTATTTTGTTTTAATTTCATTAAAATGTATTGAAAAATCTCATGAAGCATTTTTCTTTGGAACTGTCTGTCACTTCTCTGGATACATTGATATATTGATACAGTTTCTTCTATATATATATATAAAAAAAAACATTTTATGAACATCTTGAGGACGAGAGAAAAATGGAGCCTTAGTCAGTACAGGATATGTAGACAAGAATCTGATAGACCAGGTAGCTTATAAACATCACTTATTTCTCACAGTTCTGAAGGCTTGTAAGTTCAAGATCAAGATTCAAGCAGATTGTGTCCGGCGAGAGCCTTTTTCCTCACAGATGGCACCTTCTAGCTATGCCCCGACATGATGGACAAGGCAACTCTCCTGGGTCCTTTTTTATAAGGTCACTAATCCCATTTTGTGGGCTTCATCCCCACGAGCTAATCATCTCCCAAAGGCCCCCTCTCTTAATATCAGCACATTGGGGGTTAAGTTCCAACACAAGAATTTTGGGGGGGCATGAACATTCACACCATAGCAAAGGCTTTCTTGAGTTATAGACAAGGTTCCTGGGTTCTAGTAACCTGATAAATCTAAGGAAGAGAATACTGATACAAATTAAAGACTTTTAAAGAGCTGAATAAAATGTGATAACAAATATATTAAAGTATGTTTTATGTCAAAGGGCATTTTAGAGAGGAGGACCTAAAAAGCAAATATCTGGAATGAAATGCCAGGGGAACCACTGCTGTGTGAGATCTTCCTTCAGGCAAGGTTAGTTTAGAGGTAGCTGGTGTTTCTCCTCTGATTAAACTAGGAAATGTCCAGATCAATATGGATTTTTAAGATATGTCTGATGAAAAAGTAATGTTCTTGTGGAAGAAGAAAATAGGTGTTTCCAAGCATATTATCTGGTTTGGCAAAGGGCTTGGAAGAGAGAAAAATTATCCATATGCGTCTTTAAACAGGTCTACTTGCTAAAAGTTGAGAAACTGGATAAGGCAGGAGGGAATCACAACAGTTTTTCAGTCAAAAGCTCCCCAGTGAATAATTGTGAAACTTTCAAAGAGCCTTATTTTTTTAGGCAAATATTCTTCTTTTTTAATTTTCCAGGTTTTCTTACTAGGATGTATGTTATTGCTGCTTACAAACAGCACTATTAATCTGAAAGTGATTTTGAAAATCCACAGATCATAAATGAATAACTTTTAAATTGCTGTGGCAAATTTTCAATGTAGGGAAAAAGTCATAATATAAAAATTTCCACAATATATGTTCATATTACCTGTTAGCAATGTCTTGTTATTTTTTAACTAAGGATACCTAACAGAATAACATTAATTTTTATTATTATTATGCAGTTTTGTGTGTGCGACTTATTAACTTATGAATGTAGAAGGGAACTATACTGGATACTTAGTCATATGGAAAAAAGTATAAATTTTAAAGTGTGTATCTGCTTGGATTTCTATGATACCCATGCATAGTACTTGCTACGGTGATTACACCTAGCATTTCCTGGCATCAGTGTATTCTCTTGATGTTTAAACATTTCTACCTTATTTTGTGATTGGAATTTAGTCAGGGCTGTAATTCTTATCCTACCTCAGGTTTGTTTCATAGAATCTGTGTGGTTCTTTTGTTCCTTATATCCACTGGAGTGAATACTGGGGAAGACACTCATGGCTCTGAACAAAAATGTGGGAACTTTTTTTTTTTTTTTTTTGTCTTTTTCCGTGTCCGGCAACGGATCGCAACCCTCAGTGTTGCCCCCGTACCGGACCGGGACCGGCAACGGGATCGCAACCCTCGGGGTCGCTCCCGCGCCTGGCTCAGCCAGTGAGCGGGAACCGGGCTGGATGTGGGATCCGAACCCTCCGGCGGGAGGGCCGCCGCGCTTCCCAAGCGGCGCACTTATCCAGTGCGCCCCTGGGCCGGCCCCAAAACATGTGGGAACTTTTTTTTTTTTTTTGGTCTTTTTCCGTGTCCGGCAACGGATCGCAACCCTCAGTGTTGCCCCCGTACCGGACCGGGACCGGCAACGGGATCGCAACCCTCGGGGTCGCTCCCGCGCCTGGCTCAGCCAGTGAGCGGGAACCGGGCTGGATGTGGGATCCGAACCCTCGGGCGGGAGCACTGCTGCGCTTCCCAAGCGGCGCACTTATCCAGTGCGCCACTGGGCCGGCCCCCAAAAATGTGGGAACTTTTTGATCCATGCTTATGGTGTTGATTGCATAAGGCTGCCTACCCCAGCTACACGAGCTTACGAAAAAAGGATATAAGATCACTGGGTGGAAAATTACAGAATAAAACCTCTATATTAAAGGGGCAGAGTTATTTACAAGCTTGTTCTGCTTGTCTCTCCTGGTAATTCGTAATGCCTTTTATGTGATAAAATAATTGAAACAATTTGAAGCATTTTTAATGATGTTTCAATGTATATTTGCTAAATACAGGAAATAGGTTTAGCCTACATAAGCTTTTCTAAAAATATTCTTATTTGCATTCAATTTCATGAGATCAAGAAATTCTCCTAAGTTCTTGTCAGAGTACTAGTCCATGATTTCCAATCTTTACATATTCATTCTAAAATGGATATAGCTATGAAGCATGATCTTGTTCAAGATAATACCATAAAATAAAAATTCACCTATATGTATATTTTACATATTAGATTTGACAGTAATTGAATGATTGCTTTCCCAATATTTTTTCTTAGGGCTAATTATAGGGTAATCTAATATCTGAAAAATGCTGTTTTCTGGTTTTTTGTTTTTTTGTTTTTAATGAAGGAGGGTAAACCTGGTTGCTGTTACTCCGTCACATCCAACAGCAGAAGTCCCAAGTTTATGATGCCGATGCAATGAGTATTCCCAGATTTCTATCTCCAGACTTGGTCATTATACATCTGTCATGATTTCTTTAATAAGCTCTAATGGGTTTTTTAGTCTAATGGTAGCCTGATTTTTTGGAAGTTCTACCTTCCAACAAAAAAGCAAATAAAAAGATTAAGTATTAATAAACAAGGTATAGCAGCTCTTTGAAGTTCATTTTCTTCAAAGAAGAAAAATGCCTCATATTTTAACCCAGGTCAGTAGTTAGGAAGGTTTAGAGACTGGATTCTTACACTCCTCTAAGTGTTTTAATCCTCCAGAGTTTGGAAAATAAAGTGAAAACTTTGCTTTACCCAGAATTCTTATATTATTGAGAGACATCCATTTTCTTTTCTGGCTTGAACTCAAAGAAAATTTAAAATAAAAACAATTTAAAAATGGTAACTATGCATTTTAATTGAAGCATTTAAAGAAAATATATTCTTGTGGTTAATTTTCTTTTAAGACCCATATAAGCTGCTATCGTTGTCTGAATAGGGGATTACAAAACAGAGTGATAATTGATTTCTTACTATGACATCACATGTGCACGTTCAGACACTAACATGAAATTCAACTTTTTTTATTAAAAATGAATGCCAGTGAATTTAACTGTACTCACACAAGCCACTCTGAGAATAAAAGCTTTTAATAGAGATTCAGCAATTAAGTCTCTAACCCAAGAAAACTGCAACCTATAGTTCACTGAAAAATTATTCACTTATTGAGTGCCTTCTGTTTACAAGACTCTCAAGAACATAGAAAAATAATGTGTCTTGAGTATCATTAGTAATGAATTTATAATCTATTAAAATAGATGAGTATGCATAATATAGTAGACAAATAATAATTCAAGGCACAAAAGAGAAACACAGACTTCTCAGATATCATAATATTTATCTGATGTGTTAAGAAATTGCATTACCTTAACCATGGGATAGCAAGAAAAAGTGAAATGAAAAGTAAGATTCTGATATAGTGGTTAAGTGATAAGGCCTGAATAGATATAGAAAATAAGAAAAGGTTGTTCTGGGATCAAGAAATTGCATGATTTAACTTAACAATAAGGCAAAAAAAAAAAAAAAAGAAGTGGAAAGTCAAAGTACATTAGCTGAGTCAGGGCTGAAATGTGTACACGGTTGTGACTGTATTCTGGCAGTGAAATGAAATCATACCACATACCACTACATCTTTCTATAGTTATTAAGATGTTGGGAACTAGGTACAAAGAAAAATAATTATACAAATATTAGCTTTTTTACCAGTAATCAAGACTGGATATACAGACAAGGTCTGTGTTCAAATTATCTCCTTAATACTCTATGAATATTCCTAAAAATGTGAGTCTTATGAACTACCCTAATAGAATGTAGGTTACAGGAAAAGTTACCTAGACAACTGCTTAGAAGATGCCTCTTTATTGAGGAGGCATTGCCAAATACAGTGAAAAGAGAGGTGACATCCAATCATGCCTTTTGACAAATATAAATAAGACTTTTAACACAGGTGAATATGACTTTTAACACCTGACCTCTAACAGATTTAGTACATGGTCTGTGTTTTATGAAGTT
>NW_007733930.1:129990-130848 GCF_000696425.1 Galeopterus variegatus
TTCAAGCATACAAAATTTTATAATCCCTTTAAAAAAATTAGGGAAAGTACTGTGAGACATGTGAAATAAAGTCCCTGAAGCTTAAGCTTAATTAGCTTCAAGGTAAATGCCCCTCTGTCACACAATATTGCCATCTTCTGTGTGATCTCTGAGGTGTGATATTCTAGAAGTCATTTGCACATTCTGTTTTATGACATTGGATAATTCTCCCCACTTGGTCTAGTTAAATAGTTTTCTCATTAAAAATCACTATTTCTCCTGAGAACCATCTATAGGGAGAGTCTATTTGTATTTTCTTCCTTCATCTTTCTTAACATTATTTCTTATTCATTTAGATAAAATCTCTATTAGGTAAAACTTCACTATAACTATCCACAAATGAACTTTTTCTTAACCAAACCACACATTTTATGATTGTATTTATCTCTTATCTATCTTTATCTTGTTATCATCTCAAATTTATATTTTATAAGGAACTTTAAAGGCTATATAGTCTATGAATCTGATGTTGAATCTTTTGTATAGTAAGCTTTCCAGATGTTTCTTTAGTCAGAGCTTGTTCACATCATATGAAGGGGAACTCAATTCTTTCTGAGACAACCTATCCCATGTTTCCAAGTTTTATTGTAATACTACACACATTTAGTCCACAGCCATTCGGAATCTTTTGATGAAACATTGCCTTCCACTTTAACCATGATTTGTCTAGTCGCTCTGTGATTAATCAGCCTTTAATCAGGTTTGTTATTTAAGGCTAGCTAGATCATTTTCAGATGACTTCATTTCCCATAAATTTGTACTTCGAATTTTTATTGAATAAAATTAGGGTATAATTCCTTTCTCTCTTCTGCAGGTCCT
>NW_007733930.1:132132-134154 GCF_000696425.1 Galeopterus variegatus
TTAATACAAATGTAAGAGAACTGAACTTGTATGTGTAATCCCCAAAATTATGTGACTATTTTTATAGCTCATCTTACATCTACTTGTATTTCATTACCACCAGAACTGTGAAACTCTACAGAATGATCATGAGTTTTTACTTCACTTTTTGATAAAAGTTGGCATATTTTGACAGCAGTCTGCTGTCGGCTAACTGATGGATAAGGAAGGACTAAAAGGAAAGGTAACTCTGTGTTGCCCTGTCTCTATCTTTCATTCCATGTCATCAATTTCAGTGTAGTTGTTAGTTAGCTAATAGGGGGAAGTAACACAAGTAAAAAAGAATATGATGTTTCCTTGGCGGTTTGTAATTTCTCAGAATGCCTTTACCTTATTTCGTTTTTCAAAGCAAGATCTGTTTTGACTGGGAACCCTGACCTCTTGGGGTTGTCTGTGTCTCCACTTGGTCAGGTTTAGACCTAACACACTTTATTCTTGTTTGGAGTCTTGCAGGACTCCTGTACATCACCATGGTTGCACCACAATTCTATGTTAATTCTTTTAGGGAATTGTAAACACTGTAGGTAAATGTGGTGGTGAGAATTGGCAAACATATTGCATATAATCTTCTTTGCTCAGCTTCTTGCTCCAATTTCTCATCAGACTTCATTTTCAAAGCGCAAGTTCAGAAATAAAATTGTCAATAATTTCAAGACAATGACAGTAAAGAATTAAACTGAGCATGAAGCCTTATTAAGTGCAAGCTTTGTGAGACTGCACAAATTATATACCCACAGTGTTGGCCCAGATCCTCTGTATGCTGAATTTCATTTGACTTTCTTAGTTATTGAGTATTGTACCTACAATTATCATAATTTATATATACAACTTCAAATGCAAGCATAAAAATACACTTTTATGTTAAATTATTAATACTCATAATGTTTATATTTTGAGTTGATAGAAATATCAGGTTCTTTACATATATATAAGTGTTGCATCATATGTATGGGCTTGATCATTTTGCTTGTGGTAGTCGATGAGCATGGTATAAGGAAACACTTCTAAAATGTTTGTTATATAGTCTCAAAAGCAGATTTTAATCAATAACACAAGTAGTATCTCAAGGTTTCAAAATAATTTTGAAATTTGAAAGGGTAATAGGTGTTTGATAAATGCCTATGCATTCATTAGATTCAGCTTAAGTATAGCTTGAAGGAGGTTTATGCTGCTTATCCTAACATATAGGTACTTATTTTTTTCTGCCACCATAGTAACCTGAGAATACTCAAGTATACTATTTTTGGCAAAAATTTAATTATTCACTTGTCTCTAAACTGGACTGTGTGCTCACTGGGACAGAGTCTGCTTCTTATTTATGATTCAATGTGTAGCAATGAATATACTGGGTATCCCTAATGTGTGGTCAGTACAATTTAATGTTGAATTAATGAGTTTGCCGAAATTCAACCCCAATTTTTAAATTTCCTTTTAACTACTATGATAAATATTTTTATGTTCAAAGATATGTTGTTAGGTTAGTGTTAACTAAGAGTTTTGCAGGAAAACAGCAGTCAAAGAGTATTTAGACTACTTTGGCTCTATTGGAAATAGGCGGAGTTAACATCTGGACCTCCTCAGGCCAATGTAAGGAAATGTCTTTGAAGGCCATATTAGATTGTTTTCTGGGGGAACCAACCAGCAAACAAAACCTACCATGTTTTAAGCCAGAGTGAGATGGTACAAAACCAGAAGAAAAAAATAAATAAATTTACAGTCAGAGAATTGCAGAAATTGAGTTGTTCTGTTATATTGGTCCAGCTCCACCATTGATTCAGTTATGATCTGGCCAAATGAATTTGTCAAAGTGTATTGCTTAATAAGGTAAAAGTACAAATTGGGCCCTCCAACTGAATTGCAAGGTTTGCCAATTTTCATCTTAAAGATTAATCTGTTAAATAAATACATTTTTGAATAGAGGGATGCAGGATTATATAAAATCTGCTGAGCAAAAATAGCAACAACTCAGAAGGAACTATTAAA
>NW_007733930.1:136215-136549 GCF_000696425.1 Galeopterus variegatus
CAAGTTTATTTACTATAAAGTTGCTGTTTTTACTGATCTATGCTATATTCTACAGAAGCAAATCACTACGTCCAAACCACATTCAAGAGGGGAGGAATCAAGCTCCATCTCCTGGAGTACAATTTTCTTAAAAATTGTAATTTTTCTCTAAAGAAGATCTGTTATTTCCATACTATTCATTTACTCAATAGTTCTGTTTATGAGTGAACTTATGTACATTTATTTAATGCTTTGGGTTGTCTTTGCTTTTAGGCCCTCTCAGGGGACAGTGATAAACATATGTATATACACTAACCCATGCATGCACTCGTATCTATAATTATCTTTGTATCTA
>NW_007733931.1:0-7880 GCF_000696425.1 Galeopterus variegatus
AACAGAACTAAACCCATTTTACAGACAGAAACCAAACCCACCAACTTTTAGCCTGAAATAGAGCAGCCCAGCCAGGCCCAAACTAAATTAGCTGAACCCCAGGAGACCCGCATACCCTGGAGTGTTAGAATACATTTTTGTGGTAAACCAGTCTCTATATGCCATGTTTCCTAGTTTTCATCAGGCAGATACATTTCCACAAATAATACCTCTGCTTTTCTCCCACATTTTTAACCATCTTAACTTTCCTTTTTACCATTTACATATCTGATATATTGCATATTTATTGTCACTTAATTTAAATTTCCTGGTTTCCTTTCTTAAACATACAAGCTTCATGAAAACAGTAAATATGCTTTTTTTTTGTTTTGGTGAAAGCACTCAGACTATTGTCTGGTGTATAGTAGGTTCTCAAACTATTTTGAATAAATAAATAAAATATGCAAATAGTTGACATTGTCTTAATTCAGTTGTAGTTTACATCTATGTTTCTGCTGAGAGTTACCAGTATGCACCTGAAAAGCCTATGCATGTTGACCAATGTAAGGTAGAAGACAATTAGAGGTCTAAAATACTCATGTTTTATTCTGATTTGATGTGATTTCTGTGTGGATGGAAACAGCAATAGTGTTAACCCACAAGGCAATATAGAGATTATTTCTATATAAGTTTGGTTTATCCTGTTGCTCTCCAAACAGCATTAGCTACAGAAATTATCAAAGGACCTCGTTAGAATTTATCTTTACTACATGGTGTGCCTATAAAATGAACACTTAAGACAGGATTTTAATAAGGGTCCAGTTTACAAAATATTGCTCTCATCGCATTCTATAATAAATATTAAAACTAAATAAATATAATGTTAAACATTTTAAAGGATTATTAATTCAATTTAAAAAACAACAAAAAAAACTAGAACAATTTCATGAAAATATCATTACATTGTAATTCTTTATGCTACTATACATAACAAGTTTTCATTAGCTTTATTAAATAAATCTATTATCTGAGATTCTTATTTCCTAACCAGCAACAATTTAAGTGTAAAACATTCCTTTTAAAATTTTCTCTACATTACAACATTATTTTCCAAATGTATTTCTTATATATATGTATTGTAAATTAGACACCTTGGAAATCTGAGGCATATAAAAAGCCTTGCTTCTTATAATGAGCATCGCAGGAGCTATCTGTTGTTTAACAAAGGTAGAAAACTAAAGCCACTTGTTCACTTCTGTTCTAATATTAGAGACAATTTTATTATTATAATAAAACTTTTGTTATAAAAATGGTACTTTTATATAATATTATATGGTTAAAAATGCTTTATTATTTTAAGTGTTTTGTGATCTTATTACCTAATTTAAAAATAAAATATAAATTATTTAATAATAAAATTTTAATAGAATATAATTTAAGTACCATGAAGAAATTATTCTAGCTAGTTTTTCAGATCTTTTATAAAACTTAATAATGTATAAAATATAAATTATTTAATAATAAAATTTTAATAGAATATAATTTAAGTACCATGAAGAAAATATTCTAGCTAGTTTTTCAGATCTTTTATAAAACTTAATAATGTATTTTTTTTCATAATATTATTCAAGAAAAAAGGTGCCTAAGAATTTTTACTTAGTAATGTTAATGTATATATTGAGATAGCAAATCTTCACTTATAAAATTGTATGTCCCCCTTGGGATTAATTATTCTAGTGAGTTTCAATTTATATAACAGCAACAGTTTAAAACTCAAATAACTTGGCATTGCTTTATATCCCTATAGAGGAACCTATCCTATAATAACTGAATAGACTTCAAGTGTCAAGTGTAATGAGTTTTGAGGGATTTATAAAATCACATAATATATTCTCCTGTATGAAGACACGTAACATTTTACCCCCAAAATTCTTTTTGCCTTTCTCAGCATCAGAAGGATAAATTCCTTGATATGTCAATAACCTTTACATGTAACAATTTAGAGTTCAGCACAGTATTAGCAAGAAAAATATAGCAGATATGTCTTTGGTCATAAATATATTTAGTAAATAAATTTTCTTGAAAACATTTTTATACAGCTGTATTTGGCTATCACAATAATATATACATCTTTAAAGTTATTGAGGAGAAATACTCATTAAAATCTCTGTTCTTGCATCTAAATAACCTCATTGATTAACCTGCTGAAAGATAAGGAGAGTGATATCAACAAGATGGTAGACTAGGAAGCCTCAGGCATCACTTCCTTTCACAGAAAGATCAACCAGCAAACTATTCACAAACAAAAACACTTTAGTGAAAACCCCAAAATGTGAGAATAAGCTTGAGCCACCTGTGTGTTCCATGAAATTGAATAAAACATCACATTGAAAAGGTAAAAAAAAATGGTCTCAATTTGACCATGTCACCCCTCTTCCTCCCCAAATTGGCATAGTGCCACACAGAGTGTATTCCTCAGGGCCCATGGTTTTTCCAGTGGAAAAAAAGTATGGGGAATGTGGAAAACAGTCTCCCTAGCATTTGAAGAGGTTTCCCAGGAAGTCCACTCTGTTCTCACCTCATGGAAAAGAGAAAGGTAGGAGGGAAAGGCATGGCTAGATCACATGGAGTCAGGTGGAAACCAAGCAATAATGTGCAATAGAAAACTTCAGGGCCGAGCCCGTGGCACACTTGGGAGAGTGCGGTGCTGGGAGCACGGTGGCGTTTCTGCTGCGGGTTCAGATCCTATATAGGAATGGCCGGTGCGATGTGCTCACTGGCTGAGCACGGTGCGGCCAGTCACAAAAAGGACAAAAAAAAAAAAAAAAAGAAAACTTCAATAGCTGGCTGATGAAAGAATGATCAAACTGAAGAAAGAATCATTGAGGTAAAATGCAGCCATTTGAAATGACTCAATCAGAGGAGCAAAAAGAAAAAAAGAATTAAAAAGAACAAAGAAACCTACAGAAATTATGAGACACTATCTAGAGATCTAACTTATACATAATAGGAATTTAAAAAGGAGAATAAAGAGCAAAAGGGCTAGAATGCATATTTAAAGAAATAATATGTCAACATCCAGGTACAGGATGTGAAGAGAAAAGAAGTCAATATCAAGAAGTGGGAACTGCAGAGGTCTCCAATCAATTCAACCCAAAGAGAAGTTTACCAAGACATGTAATAATCAAACTATCAAAAGTCAAATTAAAATGGAAACACAACATACCTAAACTTGTGGGATGCAGCAAAAGCAGTTCTAAGAGGAAAGTTAATAACAGTAAACACCTATACCAATAAAAAAGAAGAAAGAAAAGAGAGATGACAGAAAATAACTCAATGTTATACCTCAAAGTAATTGGGGGAAAAAAAAGAACTAAGCCCAATGTTAGCAGAAGAAAAGAAATAATAAAGGTCAGAGAAAAAATAAAATAATGACTAGCAAAATTAGCAAAATATTTATAAAAAGTTGATTTTCTGAAAAGATAAACAAAATCTTAAGCAAGACTGAGTGAAAAAGACTAAATAAACATAATTAGAAATGAAAGAGACATTACAACTGACACCACAGAAATACAGAGTTAGAAGAGACTATTATGAAAAAATATTTGCCCAAAATTTGGATAACTTGGAAGAAATGAATACATTTTAGACACATAAAATCTACCAAGACTAAATCGCAAGTAAATAGCAAATGTGAACAGACTCCCCACCCCCCTTTATTTGTTTGTGTGTTTATTTATTTATTTAATTTTCAGCTCCCACAAATAAGTGAAAACATGTGGTATTTCTCTTTCTGTGCGTGACTTGTTTCACTTAATATGATTTTCTCTAAGTCCATCCATGTTGTTGCAAATGGTAGTATTTTGTTATTTTTTATAGCAGAGTAGAAGTCCATTGTGTAGATATACCACAGTTTCCTTATCTATTCATCTGATGACAGACATTTGGGCTGGGTCCAACTCTTGGCTATTGTAAATAATGCTGCAATAAACATTGGAGTACAGGTATACCTTCGACTTGATGATTTCCATTATTCTGGGTATATTCCCAGCAATGGAATAGCTGGGTCATATGGTAGAGCTATCTGTAATTGTTTGAGGAACCTCCATACCATTTTCCGTAAAGGCTGCACCATTTTGTACTCCCACCTACAGAGTATGAGAGTTTCTTTTTCCCCCGCAACCTCTCCAGCACTTATCATTCTCAGTCTTTTGGATAATAGCCATCCTGACTGGAGTGAGATGGTATTTCAAAGTAGTCTTGATTTGCATTTCCCAAATGCTGACTGATGTTGAGCATTTTTTCATATGTCTGTTAGCCATTCGTATACTTCCTTTGAGAAATGTATATTCAACTCCTTTGCCCATTTTTATTTTTTTTTAATTTTATTTATTTTTATTTTTATTTTGTCAATATACAATGTAGTTATTGTGTCCCATCACCAAAACCTCCCTCCCTCCTCCCTCTCCCCCCTCCCACCCAGATGTGTCCCCTCCATTTTCTTGTTGTAAGAGCTTTAGCTCCCTCCAATAAGTGAAAACATGTGGTATTTCTTTTTCACTGCCTGACTCGTTTCACTTAATATTATTCTTTCAAGGTCCATCCATGTTGTTGCAAATGGCAGTATTTCATTCGTTTTTATAGCTGAGTAGTATTCATTCCGTTGTATGTGTGTGGATTGATTCATTCACCTTTAGCTCCCTCCAATAAGTGAAAACATGTGGTATTTCTTTTTCACTGCCTGACTCGTTTCACTTAATATTATTCTTTCAAGGTCCATCCATGTTGTTGCAAATGGGAGTATTTCATTCTTTTTTATAGCTGAGTAGTATTCCATTGTGTAGATATACCACATTTTCCGTATCCACTCATCCAATGATGGACATTTGGATCCCTATATGGGATCCGAACCCGTGGCCTTGGTGTTATCAGCACCACACTCTCCCAAGTGAGCCACGGGCCGGCCCCTTTTTGCCCATTTTTTAATTGGGTTATTTGTTTGTTTGCTGTAAAGTTCTTTGAGTTCCTTAAAGAGGAATTAATACCAGTACTCCACAAAATTTTCCAAAAATTTCAAGAAGAGAGACTACTTCCAAACTCTTTGTACAAGGCTACCAATTACTATGATACCAAAGCCAGACAAGGACATCAGAAGAAAAGGCTAATACTCTTGATAAACATAGATACAAAAATCCTCATCGAAATACTAGCAAATTGGTTTTAACAACACATTAAAATGGTTATTCACCATGATCAAGTGGGACTTATCCCAGGGGTGTAAGGATGTTTCAGCATGTGTTAAGTTACAAATGTGATATACCACATTAACAGAATGAAGAATGAAAACCATATGTCAATAGGTGCAGAAAATACATATGACAAAATTCAACATTCTTATATGATTAAAAACTCTCAACAAATTAAGTATAGAAGAAAAGTATTTCAGCACAATAAAGGCCAACCCACGGTTGACGAACCTGCAGTTAACATCAAAGTCAATGATGAAAAGTTGAAAGCTTTTCCTCTAACATAGGGAAAAAGATGAGGATGTTCACTTTTGCTCCTTTTATTTACCAAAGCACTGGATGATACAGACAAAGTATTTAGGTGAAAGAAAGACATACAAGGCATCAAAACTTGAAAGAAAGAAATTAAATTGTCTCTGTTTGCACATGGTATGATCTTATAGGTAGAAAACCATAAAGACTCCACCAAAAATTTGTTAGAACTAATAAACAAATTCAGCAAAGTGGCAGGATACAAAATCAATATGTGAATATCAGTAGTGTTTCTCTACACTAACAACAAACTTTCCAAAAAAAGGAATGAAGGCAAACAGTCCCATTTACAATAACTGCAAAGATAACACTTACGAGTAAATTTGATCAAGAAGAAAGACTTGTAAACTGGAAACTATGAAATATTAATAAGAGAAATTGAAAGACACAAACAAATGGAAAGATATACCATATTTATGAATTAGAAAAATAATATTTTTAAAATATTCATATTACCCAGGTACAATGCAATCCCTATAAAAATTCCAATATCATTTTATAGAGATACAGGGAAAACAATTTTAAAATTCATATGGAACTACAAAAAAAAAAAATAGCCAAGTTAATCATGAGGAAAAAGAACAAAGCTAGAGTCATCACACTACCTGACTTTAAACTATACTATGAAGTGATAGTAATTAAAACAGCATGCATAAAAATAGACACATGAACAAATAGAACAAAATAGAGAATCCAGAAGTGAATTCACACATTTACAGTAAAATAATTTTTAACAAAGGTGCTATGACTATACAATGAAAAATAAAAAAAGTATCTTTGATAAATGGTTTTAGAAAAACTGGATATCCACATGCAAAAGAATAAAGTTGGACCCTTATCTCACATCATATACAAAAATTAATTTGAAATGGATTAAAGATTTAAACATATGGCCTAAACCTGTAAAACCATAGGAAAAAAAAACCAACATAGGGGAAAAAACTATATAACATTGGTCTGGGCAGTGATTTTTTTAGATTTGACCCCAAAAGTACAGGCAACAAAAGCAAAAGTAGACAAATAAGGTTACATCAGACTTAAGAGCTTTGGCACAACAAAGGAAAGAATTAGCAGAGTGAAGAGACATCCTACAGACTGAGAGAAAATATTTGAATCTGATAAAGTATTAATGTCCAAAATATACAAGGAACTCAAAGAACTATACTGAAGAAAAACAAAAGTAATTCAATTAAGAAATGGGCAAGGGACCTAAACAAACATTTCACAAAAGAAGACATATGATAGCTAACAGATACATGCAAGTATGCTCAACATCACTAATTATTAGAGAGATACAAATTAAAGCCATAATGAGATATCACCTCACACGTGTTAGAATGGCTATTATCCAAATACAACTGTTGTCCAGGATGTGGAGAAAAGGAATCCCTTATCCACTGCTGTTAGGAATATACATTAGTATAGCCATTATGAAAAACAGTATGGAAGTTATTAAAAAATTTTGAAAAAGCATTACCATATGATCCAGCAATCCCACTTCTGAGTATTTATCCAAAAGATTTGAAAAGAGTATGTCAAAAAATGTCTTTACCCCCACATATATTGCAGCACTGTTTACAATAGCCAAGTCATGGAATCAAACTAAATGTCCATGAATGGACAGACAAAATAAAAAAAAAAAAATTCTGTCATTTACAACAACATGGATGGAATTGGAGAACATTATGCTAAACAAAATAAGCCAAACACAGAAAGACAAACAATTCTTATATGTGTGTGGAATCTAAAACAACTGAACTCATAGAAGCAGGGAGTAAGATGGTGGTTAGCAGAGTCTGAGGACTGGGGGAAGTAGTGAGATCATAGTCAAAGGATGCAAACCCTCAGACAGGAGAAATGAGTTTATTTTTTTTTTTAGATATATTGCACAGTATGTTGAATATAGCTCAGATTGAATCTGTGCATATCAATATTGCTGAGAGTAAATTTCAATTGTTCTCATCACAATAATTGTTAAATACTTGAGGTGATGAATATGTTAATTAGTTTGATTTAATTATTCTGTATTGTATTCAAAAACCATAACATCACTTTGTACCCCATAAATATATACAACAATAATCTGTCAATATGTGTGTGTGTGTGTGTGTATATATATATATATATTTTTTTTTTAATTTATTTTTTTTAAATTAAAAATATTTGGAAGCAAGCAAGCATATGTGTGTGTGTGTGTGTGTGTGTGTGTATATATATATATATATATATTTTTTTTTTTTAATTTATTTTTTTTAAATTAAAAATATTTGGAAGCAACCAACCAACCAACCAACCAAGCAAACAAAAAGATAAGAAAATTATTTGGTCAGAGAGGGCTGAGAT
>NW_007733931.1:9970-10975 GCF_000696425.1 Galeopterus variegatus
GTAAAGCCTTGTGAGAGTGGGATGTCTTTTTCCGTTCTTCCACCATATGGAGACATAGCAAGAAAGCCTTCACCAGTCCGCAGGGCCTTGATCTTTGACTTCCCAGTCTCCACAACAGTGAGAAATAAATTTCTGTTTTTTATAAATTGCCCACTCTCAGGTGTACACTGTTATAGCAGCAGAAAGCTGACTAAGACATCCTGAGAGACAGAAACTTTGTGAAGACAGCTACTGAGTGTTCTAAATGCAGTTTTTATCTTTCTGCTTTTCTTGAGCCAAGTGTCTGCTGGGGCACAGATAGCTAGTTATTACTTATGTTCCACTTCTCCATGAGTACCACCTCCAGTCTCTTGCTGGACATACTTCCTAATGTCCACAGGAACTGATAGCCTGTCATTAGAAAAATCTCTTACATATCCAGTCTTTTATCTTACTTTGTGTTCCCCTTGTTACTCTAATTGAAACCTTCCTCTACTCAATAACACTGTTTCCTTTTCTGCTTCTCAAATAATGTGTGATCTGTAACCACATATTCCCTCCTGCTATGAAATGACAAATTCCCACTCATAAACAAGCTTATCTTTCTACTTACCTAGTGGACCCTTTCACAACTCAAGTAATAAAGATCTTTTGTTCTCTATCCTATATCACTGATTTCTTCCTCCCTACTTGAACATTTTGATTAGCATACAAATATATGACTGTCGGGCTAGGCTAATGTCGGAATCCTGCCCACATCCCCAATTGGGGAGCTCTTTTACCTGCCCATAATCCTGTAGACTGGGCCAATTGTCTAGCTAGAGCTGGGTCTGGAGCTCACAGGCCCCTCAAGCCCATTGTCCAGACTGGGTCAAAAACTCTTCACATGCCAGGCTGGGTCACCAGACCCCTCACATGCAGGTCTATGAGCTAGTTAACCGGCCAGAAGGTCTTTAGAGCTGTAGGTTTGAGAGCACGGCTGCACTGCAGACTCCCAAGGCAATAGACGACAGCCAAAGTGGTGGC
>NW_007733931.1:11833-12534 GCF_000696425.1 Galeopterus variegatus
TTTTTCAGCCTTTTTCTGTTCTTTAAATGTTGGAGTACCTTAAAGTTAATCCGTGACTATCTTCATTTAAATTATCATAATTCCCTGTGAGCTCATAGTCTCATCCCATGGCTTTAAATATTCTTCATATCTTAAACTCCAGACTGAATTTAACAATACCTGGCTACCAGGTGCAATAGGAAGCAATGGATTATAATTAAGGTGATCAATGATCATACTGTTGTAATAATACAGGTGAGAGGAGAGGATCTTTGGATTTGGGTGATAACAATGCAGTTGGAAAAAGCAGTAAGATTCTTGAAATGTTTTGGAGGTAGTGCCCACAAGATCTACTGATGCATTGGATCTTGGTTGTGAAGAAAAACAAGGGCTTAAAATGACATTTGGGAAGTTTGCCTGATCATCTGAGTAATGAGTGGCATTGATTACTGAGGAGAGAAAAATGGGGGAAAGGGAAGTGGGGTGAGATGAATTGGATTATATCACAAACTCTATTTTAAATTGTCACATAGGTGTGTGAGGGGAAAGTCTGACAGGCGTTCGGAGAGATGAGTCTAAATTTGGTTAAATTAGAGAACGTAAGGCAAGAAAATTGTGAAGTGATATAGATTACATTTTTGAGTAGTTCCATGGTAAATGGGATAAAATAGGATAATAGCTAGGGGAAACGGGGTCAGAGAATGCTTTGCTATTTTTTTTTT
>NW_007733931.1:13271-23705 GCF_000696425.1 Galeopterus variegatus
GATAAAATAGGATAATAGCTAGGGGAAACGGGGTCAGAGAATGCTTTGCTATTTTTTTTTTCTTTTTTAAAGCTTGTTCGTCAGTGTACCTACTTGCAAAAATTAGAAATCACCCTGAATAATGTGAGCATTTGAGAATATAAATAACCAAACAAACAAGTATGTAAAAATGAGTACATATTATGACAAGCATTTTCATCATAGATATGCCACTAAATAAGTATGAAGATTTTAAAATATTTTGTTAGCATTATTTTTCTACCTGTAAGATAAAGGATAAACGTTATTTGCCAAATTACTCAGTTTTTCTACTGTAAATTCTGCAATCCTAGGAGAGTATCTGAAGCCAATTTCAAGAGCAATATGATAGAAATAAATGCATGTGAGAGTTTTATTTTTTTCTTAGAGTTTGAACTAGAGGTTGTACAAGAGATTATACTATTTCATATTATGGTTTACTATTTATTTGAACATTCAGAAGGTTTTCTATAAAAATATTTATTTAAAAATAAGCACACATTTGATATATTTGGATAAACAATTCACTTAATATTTTGTGCCTCATTTTCCTAATATTAAAAATGGTAATAATTGTAGAACATAATTATAGAACATAATTATCATGCAAACAAAATGTTTTTAATTATAAGCACTCTATAAATTTACCTATTTTTCATATTAACAGTTGAAATATTGCTGCAATTTGAAATTTACTTCTGTTATTTATATGTAATCGTATGAATATGCTAAACAGTGTCAGGCTAAATATTGTTTCTGCACACCAATGTGGACTTGATTATTGTAAAGCCAAATCTCTACTGCCTAATCCAGGGGAATGTCTATTTTGTCTACTATTAGACATGTTACTGGCTTACTTAACTTTACACTAACATACTCTATTGTGCTCCACTAAAGTGGGACTCCAGATTCCACATAAGAATTAGAGATGGAGAAAGATTCATTATGAAAAAAAAAATAGAAATAGGGAAATCTATCAGAAACAAGGGTTCTATTCTCACCATAGAATATTATTGAAACAGAAAATCATAAAGGGGAAAAAACGATCAAGATAAACAGAACAATGGAATCAGTTCTGCAATAGACAAAATGCTATTTGGAGGCTCAGTGCTTTCTCTCACTTGAGGAAACCCATACCACCATGAAACTCTTACATAGACCATATCGAGCACTGAATAGTACAAGTATACATTATAATACAAATATTAACATTAATTCTTGAACGCTTGTATTTTAGAAAAGATTAAAACTGAAACAGAAAAACAAAGTAATGAGTTCTAGATTTGGCAAAAAGTCATTTAATGTTTAAAACTCATTACGCAGTTACCAAATAATCACATCTTTCCATATTTCTTCAAACTTTGCTATATGTATCATTGCTCAATAAATCTGTGTGATAATATTACTACTGAATGATTAACCAGCACTTATGTTTAGTTTCTTTCTATCAAAATGTGTCATTGATTTAGTGACATTGCCCAGAATGCTGACCTAGTATTTCTCGAAAAATAAGCATCTCCAAGAGGTGTATTTGTGCAGAATCCAATCCTAATTAATTATGGGTAGGAATCTCCCAGGAACCAGCAAATGCATTCTGTGAGCATGTAAAAAAACACTTTTCCAAGTGGAAGGCAGCCAGGGACTGATAATGTGTGAGGATTCCGAGAAAGGAGACCCAAGCTGCAACACATATGTCCATATCCTGTTCAAAGAGACATTTTTCCAAAAATAAAGAACATTGATATGCATGGCTGTTTATTTGAAAGATACCTTAGGATGTTTCAAATGCAGTGACATAGTGTTTCAAATTCAGTTTAACAGTGCTTTAAAGCTTATCTCCTGTATACACACTCAAATGCAGGTAACAAATATCATTGCAAATGACAGTAAAGGCATTAAGGTGTAGTAAAATTTAGGGTTATAATCTGGCATTGCCTAAGCCAGAATTTCTGATATGACTAGGTAACACATGTCTGCTCTGTTTTTCTTTGACATACTCAAATATCTCAGGCTTACTTATTGTTCCTTACATCGATTCCATCACACTTGTTCAGGCCACCTCATCTCAGTGTGTAACGTCTACAGTAGTTTTAGAGTCTGTGTCTTTGATCAGAATTTCTATTCTTCAATCATCATTTAAAATACTGCCTCTTTAAAGATCAGAAAAATTTTCCTCTGGTAATAAGGAATATACTTTAAAATTTTACAATATAACTCTCCTTTTGAAGTTGTAAAAAATATTTCATAGTAATTCTAATTCTGAAAATGCCAAATTCAAATACCTCTACTATGGATGGTTTTCTTTATTTCGATTATATGATGATATGATGATATGATGTTATTTCCCACACTATGACAACATGGCTTCAATAGATTGTTGTTCTTTTTCTAATTATTGTCTGAACTCAAGGGTTATCTTAAATAGTCTAAAAACAAAATCATCCTCTCTGCCAATTGTTTTCCAGAATTTGATGGCACATGTTCAGCAATCCAACATAACAGTTATGTGAGAGCCCAATTTACAACCTTCATACTGAAGGTTTTAACATAACCATATTTCTCAAATGAGACTATAGTGAGATTTTGTTGTTTGTTTTTGATTTTAAACAAAAAAATACATTATGTCATTATGTTGAATATTTTACAAATTAAAAATCTTTAAATTTAATCTCAATGACATAGAACTTTGGAGTTATGACTATTTATAAGTATTATTGGAGCAGATAGACAGAGACACATCAGTTTTTCTGAGGAAGGTAAGACCTTACACTTAGGCATACTTCCAGTCTTCCTTGATAATCATACAGGGTCTTTTGTTAGGATCCTAAATTATTTTGAAAAGAGTTAATCATTCCCTCTGCCTCACTTATTATTAGAGCAGTTATATCTGCCATTGACAATCATTACAAAATATCTGCACTCTGATTTCTTGGAGAGCAGTAACTTTGTTGGCCATACAATAGAATATTGCCTTGTCGTGTAAAACTAAGAGCTTCCTAATATTCCAAATACCAGTTTATCAAATATGAGATGTAATAGTAAGATATTTATAATTTATCAATGAACATATGATCCATTCATTTATCTGAATGTTTAAATTTTATATTGAATTAAGCATAATAACCATAAAACTAGGTGTATCAAGTATATCAACAGCTTGACTGATATTATTAATAGTGTTTTAATAATTTTACAGTAATCAACATAAGGCAGATGTAATGGACTTAAGGTTTGTGTCTATCCAAAATTTGTATGTGAAGATCCAAACCCCCAGTGTGGTGGTTAAAAGAGGTAGGGACTTTGAATGGTTATTAGGTCATGAAAATGGAGCCCTATGAATGGGATTAGTGCCCTTATGAAAGGGAACCCAGAGAGCTCTCTTGCCCTTTTTCCACCATGTGAGAAAACAACAAAAAGAAGACAGCCATGAAAAGGACTAGAAAATGACTGTGCTGGCACCCTGGTCTCATAATTCTAGCCTCCCAGAACTGTGAGAAATAAATGTCTGTTGTTTATAAGCCATTCAGTCTATGGTACTTTGTTACAGCAGCCCACATAACTGGGACAGCACATTATATATTATTTTTTAAAACTTCAAACATTTTTTTGTCATTTGTGGAAACAAGTTGGAGGGCATTTTTCACTACTGAAAGCTTCTTTTAAAGAGAACATGTGGAATGATTTTTTTTCTCAGATATAAGTATCAAAAATATGTTTTTCTTAAAACACTAGTTTTATTTCTTTCTGCTTAATGTTTCTGGTTTCCTAATGCATGCCATGAATCTTTTAACTGATCATGTATCCATTTTTGGTTTGACTGTTAGAAACAAATTTGCAACTCATCTCCAGCAGTGGAAGCATATAGTATACAAATCTTCCCTCAGCTTTATAATTTTCCTATCATTCTTTGAAACTTTCTGAGGTTGTTATTATTATTTTACAAATTGCATATTCTCTAATCACTGCAAAATTTCTTACAGATAAGGCAGGCTCTTGAAAATCGGCAAACCTGATGAACCAGTGCATCTAACTTCTGACCAGGCAGAATGCTGCCCCAACAAAGACTGGCTGAGTAATGACCAGATGGAACCACTGTCTCACATGACATTGGAGTCTTGCTGACAGCCTCACTGTCCTAATTCAGGAAAAGTAACTCTCAGCTCCATACCATAATTTCTGCATGGTCCCTGCCAAGCTACTGCTGAATTTCATTAGACCTAAACATTCTCCCTGTTCTGTAAGAAAACATCAAGACTAAATCAACTGCATCACTTATCACTATTTTTCTTGGTCAGTGCTCAGAATGTAACTTTCTTGCAGCATCAGTCTTTTTGGTTCATTCTTGTCTTTCTGGTAATCCTTTATAATTTATTTTCCCCTGATGGAGTTTCTTCTCCATTCTCCCACCCCTTCTAATACTGCTGCTATGGACACTGCATCCTTTGATCTAATGTCAATACTGTATTCTGTGCTCTCAACTTTTTTTTTTTATCTGAATGTTTCTTAAAACTCTATTTCTTAACTGAGCACACTGAACAGTTTCTTTCACGGTCCATGCAAATAGATGCTCTTTATTCTTTCGTGTTCCATATACCTTACATTGGGACGGAGTGTCACTTTGTTCCTTATTACCAAACTATTTCTCCACCATCCTCTTGTAAAACCCGCTGTTCTGTGATAATTGTGCCATCTTGATATAGTGCTCTGAAGTACATAATTTTTCTCTTTTATTGGTATTATCTTCATTCATCTAAGATCATCATATCTTATCTATAGAATCCTTCTCCCACCCATCAGGATGCCTTCATATAATTGATTTTTAAAAAATCATCTTCTATAAATAACTTTACTCCATTTTAGTCACCCATTCTATGGTCAATGCTGGATTATTAGGAACAAAAACATCTTTGAAGTTACTATCTTAAATATCCTAATCTCTACGCACAGCCTTTTATCATCACAGGCTATATCTTTCTTAATATTCAACTGAGATTCATGGACCATTACTTAGTTGTTCTTTTCAGTTCTCTTAACTCCCTTGCCCTGCTATCATTTCATAACTTCCCAAACAGTACCTCTTCATGTATAAAATATCTGTATGCAAATACTTGAAACCTGCCCCATTCAATAAATGCTAATGGATAATATCAAGTAGATACTGCTCTAGTATACACTCATAGTCACTAATGACAACTAGTTCTAAACCTCAGATTATGTTTTTTATTATCTTCAAGGAACTTGATTCTTTGTCCACTATTTTTGATTACTTTAAGCCAGTGCAGGCCAGATCTTCATTTTTCTTTTTCCTTTACTTTCTTGCCTATAAACTTACTTCATATGGAAAATAGCAAATAAAGGTTGTGATATAGTAATTCCCCAAAATTTTGACACAAATTGTTCATTTCAGCCTTCTCCCCTACCTTTCAGCAACATTGAGACAAGTGTCCCTCTTAGTAAAACACAATAATTTCATCCACACTATAATTTTACCCCTTTCTTCCCCTTTTAAGAAATATTCAGTCATTTCCCCCTCCTTCCTAGAACATCAAATATTTTTCTAGGGCCGGCCTGGTGGTGCACTGCTACAGTGCGCCGCTTGGGAGCGTGGTGGCGCTCCCGCCGAGGGTTCGGGTCCCACATACAGACCGGTTCCCGCTCACTGGCTGAGCAAGGTGCGGGTGCAGCACACTGGTGGTGCACTGCTACAGTGCGCCGCTTGGGAGCGTGGTGGCGCTCCCGCCGAGGGTTCGAGTCCCACATACAGACCGGTTCCCGCTCACTGGCTGAGCAAGGTGCGGGCGCAGCACAGAGGTTTGCGATCCTGTTGCCGGTCCTGGTACGGTACGGGCGTGACACTGAGGGTTGCGATCCGTTGCCAGACACGAAAAAAGACAAAAAGGAAAACAAACAAACAAACAAATATTTTTCTACTGCACTCAAAGGAAATTATTGAAAAAAAAAACTTCTGATTTTTAAATGAAATAATAGAATATAGAATGTTTAACATCCCATGTAATCTTTAACTCAATCTCTAAAAAACAAGTAGAAATTATACACACACACACACACACACACACACACACATACACACACATACACTTTTTTTTTTATCCTAACACATGGAGCTCAAAATGGGCCTCACATTCTCTTCTAGAATTTTAGGATTCTATAATAAAAAGATTAGGTTATTTAATAAACAATTCTTATTTTAGAGATAAAGATTTTTTAAATTCCATAATTCAATAGTGTCAGACATATTATTATAACCTAATTCTGCTGCTTTTTATTCTTTTTATCTTCATTCTACTGTTAATTTAAAACTATATTACTTAGCTTTCAAGTCATTGATCGTACTCCCAACCAATATAGTGTTTAAGAACATGGCCTAACATGATCTTTGAAATCAGGCAGCCCTAATATTGAACTTTAGCTCCTCTTTTTACAAGAGTGAGGTACTGCACAGTTAACGTAATGTCTTTAAGTCTTACCATGCTGATATGCATGTTGGTATAAAATAGTCTAACTCATATGTTTATTGAGCATTAAATATAATAATGCATATACAACTTAATTTTGCATATACATAGGAAATATAAAGTAAATGACAGCTATACTTGTAATAATTATCATTACATAATATTCAATCTTATTTAACCAATTATTCACCAAACACTTATCAAGCAGGTCAGTTTTCTTATTTTTAATAATACCCTATGTTTACTACCAATTTTCCATCATTTATAAAATTTGTTGAGAATTTGCTACATATCAATCACTCAGCAAATTGATGAGAATTCAAACATAAAAAAGAAATTCCATAGGGCCGGCCCAGTGGCGCACTGCTACAGTGCGCCACTTGGGAGCGCGGCAGTGCTCCCGCCGAGGGTTCGGATCCCACATACAGACTGGTTCCCGCTCACTGGCTGAGCGAGGTGCGGGCGCAACACCGAGGGTTGCGATCCTGTTGCTGGTCCGGTCCGGTACGGGCACGACACTGAGGGTTGCGATCCGTTGCTGGACACGAAAAAAGACAAAAAGGAAAAAAAAAAAAAAAGAAATTCCATAAAAATCTGGGATCATTTGGGTCCGAGATTTTTATTTTTGTCTCTGTATCACTTAGCACACTCCCTAGCATTCAGGATGTTTTTCATTATGGATCATATTTATTTCAGTCTTCTAGGGATACAGACAACACTTACTCTCTCATTTTAAAGACCATCTCCTTCATGCAACTGTCATTGCCATTGTTAGTCCATACAGATTCCTTCATTACCAAAATATTTTATTAATTTATCAATGAAAATATTGTGTTAGTTATAAATTGCTACACAAATAATTACAACAAACTTAGTGGCTTGAATCAACACACATTTGTTATTTCAGTTTCCGAGGATCAGGAATCTGAGAATGAATTAGCTTGGTTCATATGCTTCACAATATCTGATTTGTCTGCAATTAAGATATGATCCAGGGCTGGGGGTTCATCTCAGGCTAGACTGGAGAAAGATCAGCTTTCAACCTCACATAATTTTTGATAATATTCAATTTCTTGCAATATTCTGGATTAAAAGACTTTTTTTGTTGTTCACTATTAGCTAGAAGTCCTGTTCACTTCGCAGCTAGCCATTGGATGAGGGCAGCCTTCAATTCCTTGCCACGTGGGCCTCTCCTCCATGGTTATTTGCTTCCTCAAAGCATGCAAAACACAAAGGTGATAGATAGACTGAGTCTACTAGTGAGAGAGAAGTCTCACTGTTAGGTAATGCACTAATGAAAGCAACATGATACCACCTTTGCCATATTCTATTGGTTAAAATAAGTCACAGGCCCCATCCATACTCAAAGGGAGGGAATTATATTAGATCCTGGATACCAGGACCCCAGGATAATTGGGGATAGGGCTGGGGCATATTTTAGTAAAATATGTCTGCCGCACATACTGGTATGTGTTCATTCATTCTTTCATAAAAATTATTGTTTGTCGAACAAACTTGAATGTGAGCAAGTGTGGGACATATATGTGTTACTCTGTCTTGTGATTTTTTGATAATTTATGAGAAATTGGATGACTAATATATACCATTGTAGATTGGTAGTATTTGAATTTCCCTTATTTATGGAAAAAAAAACACTACTAGAAGACACTATAGATCTTTCATAGTGTTGTAATAATGTTGATGATTTAACAAAATTAATAAATAATAAACCAGGTTAACTTAGTGTCTGTGAGGATAAATTTACCAGACAAAGCATTCTTTTTAAAAGGAATATATGAGGTGCAATTTCCCCACAACTCCCACTCACTTTATTTGACATTTAAGCCTTTTTGATTTTTGGCTATCACAGTTAATCATTTTATTTATTTCAGATTCAGGGCATCTGCTATGCCAGTGAGTTCTACTGACTGAAATACAAAATTCTCAGCCTGAGCTATCTATGTAATTGCATGAAGTGAGAAGAACGTTAATGGAGTATGAGAAATAGACAGCTACCCCACTTAATATTATTTGTGGAAGCTCTGGACAGACTGCTGTTTGACCTTCTTAAATGAGCAGCTTGCTTTCAACACCCACAACCGATGTACATACACGATCACTTGGCTGTCAATACTCCTAACCATCTGTCATGATGGCAGCTGCTGTTTGACCTTCTTAAATGAGCAGCTTGCTTTCAACACCCACAACCGATGTACATACATGATCACTTGGCTGTCAATACTCCTAACCATCTGTCACGATGGCAACATGCCTGCTCTCAAAATGCTGTTCCAGTTTAGACTGCAGGTGCCAACTAAGTGGATTGGCAGCCTGCAATTCTGAAAATGCTTTCTCTTGTTCTGCAAGAAACGGTGATGCATTAATACCCACATGGCTTCTTATGGCAATACCACCTGTCTGTTATTTTTAGGCCAAATATATCCGTAAAAAAATGCCGATAGTGAGCACTTGAGGAAACAACACTGGGCAGCAATGAGACATTTTAAAGCACATGCTGTCCTGTTTTTAAAACATGATCCTATGTATTGAAAAATCCCAAAAATGTGGGTGTAAAAAAGTGTAGCATCCAAAAATCATTTTAAGGAAAATGATTTCAAGAGCATAAGGTATTCGACTTAACAATATCTTTAATATTTAATATTTTTAATATCTGTATTATTGTCCCTCCTGGCAGGGAATAACTGGCTGCTCAACTCTGCATAAAATCACTAGATTATGAAAATTCTCTTGCTTATATGTAATGGTTTTACAACATGTGTGTGTCTGTGTGTGTCTGTGTACGGCAGCAGAATTTCAAAGAAAGTGAAAAAAAAATACAATAAGACAGAAGCTACTAGCTTATTCTTCAGTGATTTTAGCATTAGGTGGCTCTATGAAGGAGAGTACATATTTAAAGATATACTCAACATTCTCTTTAATTCCATCGTCTTCTTACACCGTATTTGAAGCCAAAATAAAAATGTGCTGCTATTAGTATTTGAAATGTAAAATTTGCAGGTTTTAGCAAAGCTATTTTAAACCTTCTTTACAAAATTTGCCAAATTTATACTTGTCTGCAGCTAATGACCTAGTCTCACATATCACAGGGGTAAATACTATTCATCAAACAATAATCACTATTTATTGCATCACCAAATCTACAATTTTGCTTTTATCCTCTACTTCCTTCCTCCTCTTACACAAGACCAAATCCTTCACTTGTGCTCCTTCCACCTTTTCAGGAACTGCTTTCCATTAACCATTCCCTCCTACTCTTGCATATTGGACCCTGCTTTCCAGGAGATCAGTGCCTCAGCCTGCATTTAGGCGATGATATCTTTCCTTGCAGAGCAATAAAAAGTACCTTGACCCTAAATCCTGCTCCTGTTCATATATACCTCTACCCACCAACAACATACAAACTTTCTGGACCACTGGATCCCAGGATGTCTCCACTTTGTCACCTTGCTTCCTCTCAACAGACTCCAGTCTTGATTTGTCACATGTTACTTGAACAAAAGTGTTCCTGTTTGCATTTTCTAGTCTTTCACGTTCCTAAGTCTAATATATTTATTTCTTCTCGTCACACAACCTCCCACTACATTCTACGGAGTTGGTCACTTCTATTTTTTAAAGAATACTTTCTTCTCTTTGTCCTCCTTTCTTTTCCTCCTCCTCCCTCTTACACAACACCTGTGAGCTTTCTCCTCTCGTACCTTCACCTTTCTTTCTCAATTGCCTTTGCTAGCCTCTCTTATTCTATTTGTCCTTGAAATGGCAAAGTTCCTCTGGAATCAGGACTAGGTCTTCTTTTATTCAAATGCTAAAGTCTTATGTTTTAAGCAGTCACATCTCCGTGGCTCCCAATACAAATTAGAGGTTAATTCCCTAGTTTGTAACTTTTTTGTCCCCCCCCCCCCCCCCCCCCCCCCCCCCCCCC
>NW_007733931.1:24038-33563 GCF_000696425.1 Galeopterus variegatus
GCGGAAGACTGGTACCAGTAGTTGATGCTTCTGGAAGAGTAGGTTTGGGAAAAACCACCACATGGATTGCACTTGTCTCCACTCTTCACCTGGCTAACTAATACTCATTTACCAGGTCCCAGGTTTCTATTCCTCCATTCAAAAAACATAATTAGATTATTTGATTTTATCTCAATATTCTTCGTGTTTCCTCCGTGGGAAATATTACCTTAATTGTCCTGTGAAATTTTCCTTTCTGTATGCTCAGTCCCAACACATGTTATGCTACATATCAGAGGCTCAGTATATGCTTTTTGAATGAAGTTAATATATTTTTACTCCAAACTCACTTGTGGTGCCCATACAGAGAAACTGTAGGAGAAGAATATGTAGTCAGGTAAGAAAAAGTAAACCAGTAAATAGGAAATGCATCATGCTTCTTAATAAATTATTGCAACATATAAGCTGAAAATCTTTCTTTCTACTATTTCAATATTATCTACTGGATTCTTAGTAGTAAATGATTTAATATATTCTCCATTTACACATTGTCACATTCAGAATTTCCTTTATTATCTTCAGTTTTAATATATTTTTAAATATTTCATTGTCAACATGTATTCTGATTTTAAGAGAAAAGTACATTTTAGAAATCATGTTCAACTTGCACAAAATTTTTTTTTCTCACAAAATCGGCTATTATTCTGAAAATCAAGAGAGATTAATAGAGGAGATATTTAATTAATTATTTTAAAATGGAAGAATTTGGCAGTTATTTGATTCATTTTTAAAACATATAAAAAAGACAGTTATCCTCTGCCTGATTTAAAATATGTGACTTTTTAGTGAAAATAAACTAGTGGCTGTTCTCACAGCATCACTGAAAAATAAGTTTTATGCGAGTCATGCCTAGATCCAAATACAATCCAAGTTGATTGAACTAAATTGTTTTGATTAATATTTGAAATCTCAACCTCTATTTGAAATGTAAGTTCAGTAGATGCAGAAATTTTCTTAAAAATATAAAATAAAGAAAAAAAATAACCTTATTGTATTTTTGAAATTTTCAGGATAGTGTGAAGATAAATCATGGATTTGCAGTTTTCACCATATTGTGTTTTTTTATTATTTTGGTGCATTCATGTTAGTAAAGATAGTGAAGTTCTGGCCAAGGAGTTAGAAGAATTAGCTATTGAGATTGACTTTGATTCTAACCAGCCAGACACTTGCAGCCAAGCTATGTAAACACTTGCTGTCTTAAATAGCTTCATCTGTAAAATGAAACTAATGATGAAACTAATGATTACTAACACAATCGACAGCTAAATTTCCTTTTTAAGTGAAAATAAAAACCCACAGATCCAACAAGCAAAACAAACGCTAAGACAGACAAAACTAATCTAGACTGACAGAAAGTAGATAACTGGTTGCCTAGATGAGGGGTGAGTGAGAAATTTACTATAAATGGAGCAAGTGGAATTTTTTGAGTCTGTGAAAATATTCTTGAACTTCATAGCCATAATATCCATACAACTTAATATATTTGCCAAAACTGATTTAACTGATGACTTAAAATAGATGTATTCCATTATATATGCATTATACTGCAATAAAGTTAATTTTGAAAGGTGTATGTGTGAGTGTGTGTGAATCAGTACGTGGTAATGTGCAGTACTCATAATGATACAACACCAAGAATTGCATTAATGTGCCTTCTTTGTAGCTAAGGCTTGGTGATTAGGTGATTTGGGATATTTCTCTAACTTTTCCTACTTAAAATGTAACTATAATTCATCAATAATCAAAAGCAGCTTTTAATCCAGAATTGTTACATATACTGTCATTGTCCTATAAATCTAAATTTTCCATTTTTCAGTTTTTACATGTCAAACAAGTTTAGCAGGGATGACGTGAGTTTATTGTCCAGAAGAGATTTTTCTTAAAGATGTTTTAGCACTTTTCTCAAAATTAACTAATTCCACCCTACCATAATTTTTCAATACTCAAATGGATGTTTAAATTATTAAACATAAGGCTACATGTTATAGAATTATAGGTAAAATATATATGTGGAAGTTCAAGAAAGAACACATTGAGAAATTAAAGCCACCCTTTCAGGAATAATATGCTGACTGTGGGTATATGAGTCTGAGTCAAATAAGATTACCCTAAATCTTAATTTTTTTCAAAACCTACATGGCTGAGAACAAAAATCTAAGTTTTACTGAGGTCATTGTACTTTCTGTGGTCAGATATAAACTAAGGTGTTTGTGATTGAAGTTCCAACATGAATGGAAAAAGATCTTAGATATGATTAAGAACAAATACAGAGACAGACAAGATCTGAAATTAGCTATATGAAGAAAACATTGGACTGTGAATTTAACAATATGTCTTTAAAGCTATAACAAGCAATGTATTGGATGTATTTATGAAATATTTAAAAATACAAGTAATAATTGGCAAATTATTTCATATAATTTGTCATTGTTACTAAATTTTATAATTAATGATCAAAATGTATAAGAAATAGTTTTATTGAATTTCTTTAAATTTTAACAAAAATGACTTTTTCCTGAGATTCTATTCACTATTGGTATTCAATCTGGCTGACATTATTTGACTAGTGGTTTATGTGTAGCACTGTTTCTAGTTCACAGTATAAACAGGATATTCCCTCATGTTCTTTTTCAGATCATATATTTTGTAAATCTATGATTTTCCTTCTGTATTCCACTGTACTATGATGACATGTTTATCAAAGTGCCCAGGTACAACAGTGATTTTCCTGTAAAAATACATAGATATAGATTAACTTGCCAAGGTCATATGGCAAGTCTGTGACAGAACCGGGATTAAAACTCCCAAAGTTCATGATCAGTTATAGCAATTTCATTGTAAGATTCTTGTAAGGCTGTAGCCTAGATCAGTAAGATAATTTATATTTGAGTTTACATGCTTAGAATCAATGTGGTCCACTGTAAACCTGAGGAAAAAAGAGAATCCTACAAATTTAATAAGATCAGATTTGATGTTTTTAACTCAGTAAAATTCACTGAATTATAAGATAAAACTAATTTTAGAAAGTCTAACTTAATCATTGTAATGTGCCATAAAAAAGATTGTAGATTTGCCTAAGTATAAGATAGGGTGATATGTAAAAGCATATCTATTTCAAGTAGTCACATATGGTTTAAATTGCACAAATATGAAAAATAAATAAAATGTGTATTTTTCAACTATTAAGACATATACCTTACATATGGGCAGTAGCAATTTAGCCCAATAATGGAATGATCTATATAAGAAATATAGGCTATACTCCATAGGCAATGCAGATTTAAAATATGAGAATGGGCTAATTGAATTTTGCCAGCAGTATTAAGAATGAACTTTTAAGGCTAATTTTCAGGCTTATAGAGAAAGTGGTTAGGAAATTATTGCAATTATCCAAGCGAGAAGTGGTAAGGACACATATAGAATTTGCAATAGAGTCAGTAAGGAGCTTAGGTATGACATTTCAGACACAAGATATCTTTGTGATTGAGAAAATAAGAATGCAAAAGGGGAGAACTGACTAGACGATGATAACAGAATTTTTGGCTTGTGTTCCCTGGTAAACGGTGGGATGATAAGCCAAGCTGATGTCTTATTGGAAAATGAAGGTTGTTAGAAACAAAAAAAGGACACATTTATTTAAAGGAGAAGGGCTTTATCATTTAGTTTTTAACATGTTGAATTATAGTCTAGCAGGATATTTACTATGATTTTTGGCAGGCAATTTTAAACATGAATTTACAGGTTTTGAATAAATACTGGAGATGAGGTGGGAGTCATCTTTATAGAGATTTTAACTGAGTAGTAATAGAGGACATAACTAAGGACTATATCATAATGTGATGTTAGGGAAGGCTAGGAATGAACTCAATTACTTTGGGGATTTTACATGGCTGATTTGAAGCTTGATAAGTTTATACATAGAGGCTGATGCCATGGGAAACTGTGGACAAGCCAGTCCCTGCCTGGATTCATGCAAGTCAAATAATTGTTGAACCCACTGTATTAGATAAAACCATGGAGAACACCCTGATATCCCACCTGTTAGGCACCAAAAGGAAAGAGTCAATCTTCTCTGTCAGTTAAAGAATTATGGGGAGAATGGCTGCTGAGAAGGAAAGAGAGATAGAAAAAGAAAGGGAGAGAGAGAGAGGGAGAAGGAGAGAACGGGGGAAAATGTGAGAAAATAAGATGATCAAGGTAATCGATGCATCCAACTAATGGGAATTTCAGAAAAAAAAAATCTAGGAAACGATATGAGAGAAATATCCTAAGNTGACATTTCAGACACAAGATATCTTTGTGATTGAGAAAATAAGAATGTAAAAGGGGAGAACTGACTAGACGATGATAACAGAATTTTTGGCTTGTGTTCCCTGGTAAACGGTGGGATGATAAGCCAAGCTGATGTCTTATTGGAAAATGAAGGTTGTTAGAAACAAAAAAAGGACACATTTATTTAAAGGAGAAGGGCTTTATCATTTAGTTTTTAACATGTTGAATTATAGTCTAGCAGGATATTTACTATGATTTTTGGCAGGCAATTTTAAACATGAATTTACAGGTTTTGAATAAATACTGGAGATGAGGTGGGAGTCATCTTTATAGAGATTTTAACTGAGTAGTAATAGAGGACATAACTAAGGACTATATCATAATGTGATGTTAGGGAAGGCTAGGAATGAACTCAATTACTTTGGGGATTTTACATGGCTGATTTGAAGCTTGATAAGTTTATACATAGAGGCTGATGCCATGGGAAACTGTGGACAAGCCAGTCCCTGCCTGGATTCATGCAAGTCAAATAATTGTTGAACCCACTGTATTAGATAAAACCATGGAGAACACCCTGATATCCCACCTGTTAGGCACCAAAAGGAAAGAGTCAATCTTCTCTGTCAGTTAAAGAATTATGGGGAGAAGGGCTGCTGAGAAGGAAAGAGAGATAGAAAAAGAAAGGGAGAGAGAGAGGCCTGTTAGGCACCAAAAGGAAAGAGTCAATCTTCTCTGTCAGTTAAAGAATTATGGGGAGAATGGCTGCTGAGAAGGAAAGAGAGATAGAAAAAGAAAGGGAGAGAGAGAGGGGGAGAAGGAGAGAACGGGGGAAAATGTGAGAAAATAAGATGATCAAGGTAATCGATGCATCCAACTAATGGGAATTTCAGAAAAAAAAAATCTAGGAAAAGATATGAGAGAAATATCCTAAGTAGTAATATAAATACAATTTTCAAAACTGAAGCAGGATTTCTACACCCCTATCAGAACATCTAAAATACAAATAGTAGTATTACAAAATACTAGTGAAGATGTGTGTGTGTGTGTGTGTGCGTGCATGTGCATATATGTGTGTGTGTGTGTGTGCGCGTGTGTGTGTATATATATATATTTGAAAATGACAGATCTGTACATATGGAGATCAGATTTCAGATCAGTGGACAGGAGAAGGGGAAAGGGGGTGGGGTGGGAAATATTCCTGAATATAAAGAGTTAGCCAGACAGAGTTATATTTTGGTTATGGGACAGTTCTGTATCTTTATTGTGCTGGTGGTTACATAAACCAATACATGGAATAAAGTTGCATAGAAGTATGCACATATGTGTACACATAAACACACACACGTGTAGGTTAATAAAAAAGAGGCAAACAGTGTATAAAATATGTAGTCTAGTTAATAGTAACATACCGATGCCAATTTTCTGGTTTTAATATTAAGCTACAGCTATATAAGATGTCAGCATTTTGAGGCAGCTGAGTGTAGTTTACATGAAGTTCTTTGTACTGTTTTTGTAACTTTTGGTGAGTCTATAAATATTTCCAAATTAAAAGTATAAAAACTGGAGGAGATGAATTTCTATATTGAGAGGGTTTATCATACATTCAACACAATTAGTGTAGAAAAGACACTACACAAAGACAAATCATCATGAAATTTAAGACTATCAGAATAAAGAGAAAATTTTTAAAGATTTAGAATGGAAAAATACCAGAATGAAAAGAATAAGTTACAGAAAAATCTCAGGCTTCTCAACACCAAAACTCCAGTACAGTAACATCTTCAACATTTTTAGAGACAATGAATTCCAACCTTCAATTCTGAATCAAGTACATTATTAAATAAATGTGCAAGTGGAATAAAAACTTTTTGGAAAAATTCAACAATCTCAAAATTTTAATTTTTTCTATCCTGTCTCAAGAAATAAATGAACGATGTGCTTCACCCATTGAGGAAGTAAAATAACAACTAAAAAGGCACATAATTCCAGAAAACAAGTGAATCCAATTTAGGATATAGGATACAAAAATTTCTAGGATGACAAAAAAAGTCAAAGAACAAAAATTGTGCAGTTTTCCTAGACAGTCACACGTCCATGTTGGAACAAGAAATGAAAAGCTCTAGAAAAATCTCAAAGGGACCGAAAAACTACATAATAAATTATCTGGTAAGCTCGACTGTTGCAATATTGGTTTGAGATGGTTTTTATTAAGTTGTTGGAATTATGTTGGAGGTCTTACAGAACAATTAGTTTTAAAATGAGCCAAGCAAATTAAAAAAAAAAAAAATGAGAAGAGTTTAAATCAATGCTTGGAAAAAAAAGTTTTAGAATAACAAATGTGATTACAATAACTACTTGTTTATTACTGAATAGTATTTATATAGTCATAAGACGTTTTAAATTGAAATGTAGTTTTACCATACACAATAGAAATATACTGAAATAATTTGAGGAGAATAAACTGAGAGTGAGTGGGAGTATAAGGGAGTTAAATTGTCATCATCTTTCATAGAAAAATCTGTAGATAATAAGTATATGTAAAAAATCAAAAACATATAGAGCATGCTACAGAGAAAATATAGATAATTGCTAAAAAGAAATAACTAAAAGTGTTAAAAAGATTATGATCAGGAGACAGCATTTATTGTTGTTTACAATTCAAAATCTTTTAGTGTCATTTTATTTTATATCGTGTACATTTAACATTTTGATAAAGATATTTTTAAAAAACACAGCCTCTTAAATTAACAGGGGTTGCACTATGATTTGAATGTATCCCCCAAAAAGCCTATGTTGGAAACTTAATTACCAATGCAACAGTGTTGGGAGGTGGGGACTAGCAACAGATGATTTAGCCATGAGGACTCCACCCTCATGGATAGATTAGTGCTGTTATTGCAGGATTAAATTCCTTGTAAAAAAGACTAGTTCATACCCCTTTTGACTCTCTCTCTTACCCTCTCTTTCACTTCTGCCTTTCACCATGGGTTAACACAAGAAAGCCTTTGCCAGATGCCACCCCTTGATCTTAAATTTCCCCGTCTTCAGAATTATAAGCAATAAATTTCTGTTCATTATAAATTACCTAGTCTATGGTATTCTGTTACAGCAGCATAAAACAAAGTCAGGTTCAATTTAATTGTCACCATCTTAAGAGTTCTTCAGAAAAAGTAAAAAATAAAATAAAATAAAATCCTAACCAACTGTAATAGGTACCAACAAATAAAGTAAAAGAAAGATAATTTGATACAAAGAAATTTTTTTTAAAAAAATAGAAGTAAAGGTCTGAGAGCAATGTAGATTTATAGAAGATTTGTTTTTTTAAAGACAGAAATATTTGAATCAGAGAAGGAATAGATGTTGAAATGCAGTGAGGAAAGGAAATAGTTTCTTGCAGAATTATCCTGGGAGCTAGACTATATTTAAAAGTGAATATATGCAACCAAAATTTTTATAGGTATGATGATCATTAACAAGAAGAGTTGTGCTCTAGTGATTTGAATTAATTTCATGGATTAGACTAAAGGTAAAGGAGAACAGAAGAGTTTGATGAGGACAGGTGTTGTCTACAGTCAGTGAGAAGAGGAGTGATGTTTTGCAAAACCTGCTGAAGAATGGAAGATAATTTCTACTATAGGACACTGAAAATTTACCTGATAACATTTAATCATATGTGGATTTCAGAAGCTGAAATTAGTTTATCTTAAAACAAAGATTTATCAGCATCAAAGATCTTTTGGTGTCAGTGATTATTTATTTATGCAATCTTGGGCCAGGTCTCTTTGTAGGCTCTCGTGATAAACCAGTGGTGCTAGTGAAGGGAGGGGGAACAGGGCAAATAACAATCTGAAAGCTTAACGAGACTAGACCATTTTTTTTTTTTTCTCAATTTCTTGCACTTCCATGCTCTTCTCTGGGTCCCTTCTCTCCAGCCCAGACCTCTACATGTTAGCCTAAGGCTCCATGAGCACGACCCAATAATGGATAATCCTGTCAAAGGACAAGCTCTGTGTCACTGTTGCTATATTTTATTAGCCAAAGCAGCACTGATTCAGTGTGGTAGAGGATTAGACTCTATCTGTAGATGGGCAGGATGGCACATATTCACACACACAAAAGGAATTTATAGAGATCCATTTTTTTGATAAACTGATGTTATATTGGTCTTTTTTATTAGACTCTGGTTTGAAATTGCTCATAATTTTACAATTAAATGAATAAAAATGTGTACCTCTAATAAACTCTGGAAAATTGTATGAACAGAGACTGAGAATAGTGTACAAAATATAATAAAGTTCAAAAATATGGAAATGACAATCAAACAAAAAACAGAACTCACAAAGATGAACATTTGAATGGGAACATTGAAAAGAGAACAAAATAAATAAATACATATAAATAAATAAAAACTAAACAGAAACTGTTTTTGACCATACCACCAGTTCCTAAAACACAAAGTGCTAGAGGTTGAAAGTAACCCATTGAGAGCTTGTAAATTTTGAAGAACAGGCTCTAGTGGGGAGATTTCTGTGTGTAAGAATTATGTCCCAACATGATGAATTTCAAGCTTAGACACTGCTTCTAATAATTGGCTTTCCTGAGCTGACTTGAGCTGGTGCCAGCATACGACTGTAATGAAACCCCACAGTATTTATGCTTATGTTTGAGGTATGTTAAAATAAGTGATATTATTGTAAATAAGTATATGAATACATTTCATCTTTTTAATTTTTCATACATATTTTTAATCCTCAAAGTACCTCTGTACCCTTCATATGTGCGATGGTTAATTTTATGTGTCAATTTGATTGGGCTAAAGGATGCTCAGACAGCAGATAAAATATTTCTGGGTGATTCTGTGAAGGTGTTTCTGGAAGAGATTAGCATTTGAATCAGCAGACTGAGCAAAGAAGGTAGCTCTCTCCAATGTGGGTGGGCATCATTCAATCCATGAAAAGCCCAAAAAGAACATAAAGACTGAAGAAGAGCAGATTGACTTTCTCTATCTGAACTGGGACAACTGTCTTCTCCTGCACTCAGACATCTGTGCACCTGGTTAGCCAGCTTTCAGACTCAGACCAGGACTTAGAGCATTGGTTCCCCGGCCCTCAAGCCTTCAGGTTTGGACAAAACTGCACCACTGGCTTTCCAGTTTCTCCAGCTTGCAGGGGGCAGATGGTGGGACTTTTCAGCCTCCAAAATTGAGTGAGCCAA
>NW_007733931.1:34788-36994 GCF_000696425.1 Galeopterus variegatus
AGACTCTCACGGACCTTTACATCATGCTGGAGGCTGCTGTGAAGGAGGAACAAGGGAAAGAACAAAGGCATAATTCAAAAAAACATCTTTATTAAGTATTCAAGTAAAAATGCCTTTTGTAAAAACAGCATTAAAAAACCCAGGTGCTTATCACAGCTTATGAGACTAAATCAGATTGAAATATTTGTCAATATAAAATAATAATCTTATACAATATTACATAATATAATAATATAATCTTACATAAATTTTCTTATCCATTACTTAAAAATTAATAAAATTGAATCAAATAGCCCCTATGTTAAATAGTTAATATTTATTTTGGACTATTTCTGTACCAAACATTCTTAATCAACAGTAGTAAATTCAATGCAGAATCATTTTCTTTCTTTTTTTTTTTTTCCTTTTTTTTTNGTGTCTTTGTGTATGAAAGCTGCTTCAAATGGGCATTAACACCTTAATTTCACAAAGTAAAATGAATGCGCAGTCCATAAATAATATAGGACTTTATGATACTATTGATTTATAAATATGAAGTTTTGCAATAATTGAAAATCACTAGCCACAACCATATATATATATATATATATAAAATTTTTGAATAAGTGGCTAATAGATATTTCAGAATAGTAAAAAGGTCACAATTGGGAATACAAACAACAAATATTTATGACTGTTTGTTAGGTAGCCAGTGCTCTTCCGATAGCTTTGTATAATTTATCTCAACTATTTCTCAGATTAAAACATTACATTTCTGTTATTTAGATGATGATGGTGAGATTTACAGAAGTTCGACAGTTTGTTTGTGTCATAAAGTTATTTGGTGGCAAAGTCAAAGTTCAAATCTCTTTGATCCTACAGCTTGCTTTTATAATTAAGGTCTTAGTGTTCTGTTTTTACTGACTCAGTTGTAACAGGAAAAGTACTTCCATAATGAAAAAACTTGAAAAACCTGAAATCTTATTCACACCCTTTATCTGCATCTATGCCTATGTCTATTTCTGTGTCTACATCTATATTTATATCACTATATCTATTTCTATTTCTGTCTATTTTTCATCTATAGCTATCTAAAGGTATAGGAAGTGATAAAGTGATAAATAGGTCTGTTTTTTAATATCAGAATGGGATCTCATTTACCATTTAAATTTCCTTAAGTGATACTTACAGGACATTTAAAATTAAAAGAAAACAAAATCTTTGTTATGCTGAAAGCTCTTAGAGAAAACAAGGCATGGAAAAAAATGAATATATTCTTTCGAATGCAGTAATTCTTAATTTTTTAATAAAACTACACATCAAAGTAGGCATTTATTTCTGGGCATAATTAACATTAGTCTGACTTCTAGACAAGCTGTTTGACAAATTTTACTTTAATTGATGCTTTGATAGTGGAATTTTATTGGAAAGTGCTGGCAAGCTCATATTCAAACAACCTTTACTATAAAGCAGAAGTTCTGGAAATATGATGAGAATTTATTACGGTCTTCAGCATTTACTCAAAGAGATATACTGAACATTGAAACAGAAAGAAATAAGATCATCCATCACCTCCTAACAAAAGGACCTCAGCTCTCATGTCCATTAATACTGTTACATTCTGCCACCAGTCAATGAGAAGATGTCACTGAAAACTTCTTGCAAGCGTGTTAAGTTATAAATATGTCTATAGCAAAGGCATTTCCTGGATTCTGGTTGAACTTAGTTCAATACCATTTTACTTTTTTTACTGAAGAAAAAAAACTTAAATGTTCATGATTATTGCAACCTAGTCATTTAACTGTATTTCCCCTGTGAGTTGAGGAAATAATTAATAAGGTATGACACATATATGAGTATTTAAAAAATTGGAGCCTCCTGAATCTTCTAGATTCTGAAATAATAATTGCATTAGAGCCTTTCCATGTGATGTTGGAAGAAGAGTTTGAGACATGTGGCTACTGTGCGTTGGTGAGGAACACCTTTTTCACCAAGTGTATATATCTATCATGGCACTTAATTACCCTCTGTTGTAACTGCATGATGAAATGATTCTTTGTACAGTCTGTCCTCTTTATCCTATAGAAAGCCATAGAAACTATCCAAAACACATACACATCTGGACAATTTTCTACAAAAGGCAGTAAAAGTCTTAGTTGAATGAATCTGAGTCCCAAGATATGGTAGTGACCATTTTATTAAATTGTTTTGGTTCCATACAGCAAGG
>NW_007733931.1:37239-47035 GCF_000696425.1 Galeopterus variegatus
CTGAGTCCCAAGATATGGTAGTGACCATTTTATTAAATTGTTTTGGTTCCATACAGCAAGGTTCTCAACAACCTTTCTGGGAATGGAGACAGTGTCTAGTCCATATTCATGATCCCACTTTTCTGAGTCCCAAGATATGGTAGTGACCATTTTATTAAATTGTTTTGGTTCCATACAGCAAGGCTCTCAACAACCTTTCTGGGAATGGAGACAGTGTCTAGTCCATATTCATGATCCCACTTTAACTCAACTAATTCTAATTCTAAGGTTTGTCACTTGCAAAATCCTCTGTCATATAGCAATATCTGTATTAAATTGCTCTCTTTGGGCTATTGGCAGTGTAACCCAACTCAATCCAGCAGTGCAAATTACATAAATATATAACAAATAGATTTACTTTTGTAAATAAAGAAAAAAAGAAAACATGGACTTTTTCTCAGGCATGGCTTGATCTAGGACTGCAGCAATGTATTTAGGCTCTTTCTCACCATTTTCCTCTCAATTTTGCCCGTTTTTGCCTTATTTAATCTTATTTATCAACTTTCAAATGCTGCATTGATATATCTGGAGCAGGCTAAAATTGAATTTTGTGTCCCACTGTCATTTTAGAAGCACCTCCTTGCCACTGAAGATAGAGAACATGAGAATCACCACAGGCTTTTCAACTAATCATAGTTTGGATATGAATATTTAGTATTTATATGGTAGAAGAGATACATTTTTAACTGAAATTTTGCTTTAGTTTTTGTTTGTTTGTTTGTTTGTTTGTTTGTTTTAGGGACGGGGGGGGAATTCCATCACTAAAGAAGAACCAGACAGCTTAATTACCTAAAGCTTTAGTTACTCAAAGTATACTACGTTATTTTTTAATCAAATATGGGGAAAAACTGTCATTGCTATTGTAACTTCCATTTCCATGATGATAAGAAGAAATACTGCACAAATGTTTACATTTTGCTCAATCAATGTATAAGATTGGAGCTTTAAAGCTGTTGGAACTGATTTAGCGTTTATTAAAAACAAACAAAAACAGTTATGATTGTTGGTGTGTATGTGTTTTCCTGAGTTATTTGGCCTAGTTTTTTATTTACTTCAGCATTTTGATGTTTTCTCAGAACTTTGCTTTTGTCTCTATTTTACTTAAAAAATATAGTGATTGTAGAGGAATAAAATGAATGTAGCCTCAGATCAATGTTTCCTTGTAACATGTTCTTTCTATATTTTAAAACATTAAAATGCATTCAGATCAATAAGAAATATATTCAAGTGTTAACACTTAGAAACACTAGGCAACACTGGATCGAAGTAGCTTAAATGGGGTAAAATCAGCTCAAATCTATTTGTAAAGGGTATTCATAAATACCCTTCATGGTACAATGAGAGAAAAAGACACAAATAAGCCCTAAATGATAATTTTTTTCACTGGCTCTGGGATTTTGACAATTCCAGGTGAATATGTATTCATGTAAGAATAGTCTTGGAGATATAATCATTTAAATAGTTGGTTTCATCTGAATAAAAATTTTATTACATACCAAAGAGCAATAGAACACGGCAATGAGGTTAGAGAGAACAGCATCTGACAAGATTTTCTTCTTACTCATGTTCTGAGAATAAGAGGAGAAATTATTGCATATTCAGGAATTATGTTTAAATTGAGGTCATTGTTTCTCTGCAAGTTTGTACTTCTTGACTCAAGCTATCAGCAAAAGAAGAAAACATTGTGATATAGATGATGTGTATTCATAATAAATAAAATACACTTCTGTAGAAGACTGATTATTGGCCTACTAAGATTATGGGTCTGGAAGAATTAGATATGTGGGGCAACAGGACGAAAAACTTGGCTAGTCATGTGCTTGAATCATTCTTTTTTTTTTTTTTAAATAGCAAACCATTTATGAATCATAAGATTGAAAGAAAGTAACATTTTAAGACTACTGATGAGTATAGTTTTTGACTAAATACTACTAATAAAAATCTATTACACAAATTGTGTACATAAATCAATTAAGAGTTAGCAATTTAGTTATAAATTTTATGAAAATGGGCTTGTTTTACATCATAAACTAGTCAGGAATTTTATTTTCACTTTTATAGCCAAACATCATCTGATAGATCTGTTTTGGAATCCAGTTAGTCATCAGTCTTTACATGATTTAGGGAGATAGATGCTCTAGTCTCTTTCCAACTCTAGATCTAGAATGGAATAATTATTCCAATCCATAGTTACTATTACTCATACAAAGACACACTTAAAGGTTAATTGTATTCATTTTTTCTGCTTCCTTCATCTAGGAATTAAAATTCTGAAATAAAAGGTAAAAGATAGGACTTTGAGTGGTTTCCAAGGAAAATAACAAGAAAGGGATTTCCAAAATTTTTTAGGCTGTTTAAAATTTTCAGATACCTAGATTACTTTCTTACTTTCTTTCTCACCCATATTATGAGGAAAAGGAATTTAAAGTAAATGAATATTGAACACAATGCATTTTTCAAAATGTGTTTCTTAAAAGAAAAAGACAGACAGGCAAACTCTTAAAAGATAAGTTATTTACATTCAAATACACATGTCAAATTACCAGAAATGTTAATTTATTCTAATCTCTGTGGCCTCTGTCTGCCTGAATCTTGCTGTATTTCTAGTATGCAAGTTTATGCTTGGCATTCTATTTTTTTACCAAAATGCTTTGTTCTATAACGTTATTATATGCCTGAGTCTTATTTCCCAAAGTATTTTAAGTTCTTAAAATAAGAACTATATCTTAAGAGACTTCTGTTTTTAAGATCCTCATAAAAGTTTTGAACTATAGTAAAAATATCTTTATGAATGACTTACATTTTGAAAATAAAATATTTACTTAACCTAAAGCTAAATTTTTCTTTAGTTACATAATGAATATGTATTCTATTTCTTCCGCAATTATTAGCAATGCTGGCATGTATTTATTTCAAATAAGTACAATTAAACAGCACAAGAAAATGGTGGTGATCTATTTACCTATATAACTATTATCCTATTAACACACTTTTGATTGATAAATTTAACCATTTATGTACATGTTTCCATTTGTTAACAGGGATAGAATTACATAGTATGTATTAATTCCTTCTAATGTCATACAATAATATATGCTGATTATATATATTCATTTTTAAAAAACTATATATGTTGGTAACCCAAAGTTCATGCAGATAGAACAGCTTTACTCATTTCTTTCCTTTCTCTCTTTCTGTCCCTCTCTACGCCCCCCCACACACATACATATACACTTAACGAACTTAGATATCATATGGATGTTAGAAAGGAAATTTTCTAATTTAGAGCAATACATTCTTAAAATTATTTTGTCATTTATAAAATAACTGAGGTTCTTTTGTTAGATAAGATAACAAACTTGTCATAATTACTGAAATTTAGTGTTAAATATGAGGCAAAATGTACTATATTGGTTGAATAACAGCTTCTCTTTTAAATGACCATTTAAGAAGAGAATACCAATCTCTGTTCCTCTGTTGTTTAACACAACTTTACACACATTATGCATAATTTTATAACATTCATTGAATATTGGATTAATACTTGTTGAAAATTATTTGAAAAGCAACATGTGTATCTAACATTCACATTTAAAAGTGCCAAAGTTTGACAAATTTAAGACATTATTTTTAGATGTCCTTGAGGTATTGGTGCTTTCTTGTCTCAGAGCTCTTTATTATCCCAGAGTCCCTTCTCATTTGCTTTGCTTTATCTATAGTGTTCTTGTTTTAACTACTGAACCAGCCCAACATCAAGCATCCACTCTTTCCAAATAGTTGAGAATTAACAGAATTAATAGAGCTATAGGATAATTTTATGCTTAACAAACAGAGAATATGGTCAGTCTTTCAGTTCATTTGAAATATATTCCTTTCTTAATCTTTCTTTGGCTGGAGGTGGGGCCCTGCTTCTCCTGGAAGAGGTAAACACAAATATTTAACTGATTATGGGCCACAAAGGTAGGCCACCAAGTTCATCTTCTCTCTCTGTGTTTCTCACCTCAGCTGGGAAAGGTTATCATGTGATTAGATTGGGCTGTCTTGGGTAATCCAGAATAAACTCCCCAACTCAATATGCACACAATTTATCACATCAGCATAGTTCCTTTTGCCATGTTGGTAATATGATATATTCACAGGTTCTGGGAATTAAAGCCTGGACATCTTTGGGTGGCCATTATTCTGTCTACTTCAGAAGGCTATCTAGATTGTAGAATGTCTCAAAGAAGAAAGTGATGAGGGGCCTTAACAAGAGATAAAAAAAATTATCTACCTTACAGAGTTGTTGAATAAAATATGAACCCCCCAAATGTTGTCAGTACTGTATTTACTACTGTTTTGTGTAAAATAAAAGCTTCCAAACAACTGGGAGAAGAGACAGCCATACATGGGGTAAAAAAATGTTATCATGTCAAGCTATGTACATGGCAAAACAAGTATTATATGTGAGAAGTGTAGAATAGACTTTTGGCATATCTTTTAAACACTGGGAGAAGAGACAGCCATACATGGGGTAAAAAAATGTTATCATGTCAAGCTATGTACATCGCAAAACAAGTATTATATGTGAGAAGTGTAGAATAGACTTTTGGCATATCTTTTAAACAAGAACAATACTAATTGTTTTTCTTTTAAAATGAGTCAGATAATTTTTCTGGTTTAGAAAGGTTTTAACATGAATCTGCTCAAAACACTCAAGATATATAGAAATAATTAAAATGTATTTACAATCGTACAGGTTCTAAATTTTTATTCAAATTGACATTTCTGTAATTGCAGTAATTCAGATTACTTACTTCATGTTAATACTATTAAAAGTGTGTTTTGTTTCAAAATTTTTATTTTTAAAATTGCATATTCTAACCTGCTGCACTTTTTTGTGGAAAAAAAAATCTCTGCAAGATCAAAATATGCAATAATTAAATGCCCAGTACTTGGAATATATTTAAATGTTAGACGACATTTACAAAAATAATTTAGGTTTGTGAGCTATTAGTTACCTATTTGTTATTTGTTAGCAGATATAATATGAGTTTTAGAAGAAGCAAGTTCTTCACTAGAATTCTATTATTTATTTTTATTTAAAGTGTCACATTAAAATTATATGAATCCTTGCATTCATGGAAATAGAAACAGCTTAAAAATTAGTGATAATAGCCTAGAAAATTCTGAAGAAACCAAATAAAGATGGAGAACTTGTCTTAAGAAATGTTAGTATACATTCTGAAACTTTTGTATTTAATACACAGTAGTATTGGCACAAGGATAGACAAACTGTCCAATTAAACAGAATGAAGAGTTTAAAAATAGATATACATATATAGGCTATGTGATGTGTGAAAATGAGGAAGCAGTGTCATGGACAAAAGCTATTCTCTTCAAAAACAGGTGGTGAATAGCCATGAAGAAAAAAAAAAATAATAATGCTTTCACCTAACTGTGTGTGCATTCACATGCACACATGATTCCAGAAAGTTTGAAGATCTAAATGTTTAAAATAAAGCAATAAAGCTTTTAGTGGAAACTGGATGGCCTCAGAGTAGGCAAACATTTCTTAAATAAGATGTAAAAATTAAGATCAAAAATTAATTGAATTATATTAAAATTAGTAACATGTGCATTATAAGACACCAGTTAGAGCTTTAGTGGAAACTGGATGGCCTCAGAGTAGGCAAACATTTCTTAAATAAGATGTAAAAATTAAGATCAAAAATTAATTGAATTATATTAAAATTAGTAACATGTGCATTATAAGACACCAGTTAGAGAATAAAAAGATAATAAACAGACCAGAAAAGATGTATAGCAGAAGATAGATTAATTAATTAAGTGTATGTGCATGTTTCTGTCACATCAGACAACAGACTCAGATACTGAATATATAAAGAAGGCCTACCAATCAATTAGAATTTTACCCACAAATGGGCACAAATCTTGAACAGTTACTAAACAAAAGAAGACACTCCAATTACCAGTTATTTACAATTTGCGTAACATTATTAGTTATCAGGTAAATGCAAATTAAAACCAACTTGCCATACAACCAACAAGCCCCCAACCATAATGGCCAAAATGCTTGACAATATGTTTGACACATTCAAATGTTAGTGCAGTTGTGGAATGAATGAAAGTTTTATACCTCACACCCTGCTGTTGGAGATTTCAATTGCTACAGCCACCTAGAACAACTGTTTTGCAGTATCTACTATAGCAGAACATGTGTGTATATGCTAGGACTTGGCAGGTCAACTCCTATGTTCATGCTTGACTGCAAAATATTAGTATTAAATATGTTCAAATAGATGATATGTAATAAAATGCGTCTAATTGCCCCAAACTGAAATTATCCAAAATGTCATCAACTTTGGAAAGACAAATCAAAGTTTATTTGCATAATGAAATGCTGTACAGCAATAAAAATAAACACTCTTCAACTACACAGAAACCTATAGATGAATTTTACACAACTAGTATTGAATTAAGGAAGTCAGTTTCAAATTATTATGTACTATGTAATTTCACTTACATAAAGTTTCAAAACTTACAAAACCAATCTGTGGTTTTCCTTATAACATAACTGGACAGGCAGGGAGAATGAAACTGATGTGGAACAAGGGCAACATTATTTTTCTTGGCCTGGATCCTGATTATACTGAAATGCTCAGTTTGGAAAAATTCATTGAACTGTATATTTATGAAATGTGCACTTTTATGTTCACAACAAACTACTTAAAATGTTACACTCGATAGATATTTTAAAGATCTATTAATTTGTGCTTGCAGGTAAAACTATGTTTTTATGCTTTGTATAACCATATGGTATTTGATGCTAAAACCAACTTAGAATGCAAAAGCGGCCACTAATCATACCATCACTCCCTCTACTATTTGACCGTTTCTCAACAATATTAAAATACATCTTCCACATATTTTGTACAAGTCTATGAATTTCAGAGATCAATATAATAGTTAATAACTGACAATTGTATTGATAATTGAGTGGCATGTTTACTCCAATATATTCAGTAATTAGAGGCAAGCTTTTTCTGACTTTTCTGAGTTTATCCATCACTGTTTTTACATGTTCATCTAATCATGCTACAGCCATTATTCATGCCCGCATATTTCTCAATACATTTTTCAACATCATCTATTTTAAATTTATTTATCCACATTATGCTGCCATTGACTAGAGCTAGCATCAGGTTTATCACATATATTTACTTTTAATGGTGAAATTTGGATATGGTGAAGTCATATTCATTAGGTTTAGGTGACAGAATAAATATGATTATAATTTAATATATTGTCTATATTCATTTAACATAGAAAGTGTAGCATTAATTTTGGTAAACACTATGAAAAAATAATAAAATAAAGAACTATTATAATTTAGATTATTAGAAAGTGTGCAATTATTACACTACTAAAAGACATTGGTTTGCAAGAGGAAAACCTGCTTTATAACTTTGAATGAAAGTGATCAAATCAAGATATTTTGTCAGTCCTTGGAAAGGAAAAACACAAGGACAAGATAATGCATGAGATAATTAATTAGGAGGAGGATAAGGCATCAATATTAAATAGTTGAAATAGAACATGTAAGTCAAGTAAATTCAGGGGAATTTGTACAGGTCAACAAGACTCATGGGAGAAATAGACAAAAGAAGAGGAGGAGAGAAATGAAAAACATTTGCTTTAAACAAAATCACCTCCTGAAGTAAAAATATCACAACAGGAATTAAACCAAATAAAGTGAGTGCAGAAAGAAGTATGTGGTTATGAGGGTGATGAGATCCACACTTTACTACAATTACAAAAAGATGAAATAAGGTGGTAAAACAAACGTCATCATGGCTAGGTCTGGGAGAAGTTATAGGGAAAATCTAAACAGAAGTTTGGGAACACAAGGCTGGAAAAAAAAGAACAAGATAAAGAATTTGATAGGGTTAAACTTGGCATATTAGTCTTTGTTTCTTATAACATATCTGAAACTGGGTAATTTGTTAAAAATGAAATTTATTTCTTATACTTTTGGAGGCTGAGAAGTCTCCAAAAAAGATGCGGGCACATCTGGTGAGGGCCTTCTACAGCAGCACGAGGCAAGAATGAGCTGCACAAGGGAGCTAACCTGCTCAGTTGCTCTCTTTCTAAAGCCAACAGAACCATGTCCATTACCCTATGAACTGCTGAGGGATATATTACTTTAACCCATAGCACTTGGTCTGTGTGCTTGAGAGTTTCCATGCTCGAGCAGTTCTTTCTACTTATGTGATTAGAAAAGGGTAAGCAATAACACATATAAGTGAATGTCTATGTTGTTTTGTTTTTCTACATGTTAGCCTCTGTTACGTTTTGAATGTGTCTCCACCAAAATTCAGGTGTTACCAATGAACAAGGGATAGAGCCTGTAAGAGGGGCTTAGGCCATGAGGGCTTCTCCCTCACGAATGTGATTTTGGTCCTTGTTAAAGAGTCTTCACACAGCATTCAGCTCGCTTGCCCTTCTGCTTTCTGCCATGTGAGGACACAGTGTTCCTCCCCTTCAGAGGAGGCAGCAAGAAGTTACCATCTTGAAGCAGCTGCTCTCTGCTCACCAGACAACCAAGCCTGCCTTGATCTTGGACTTGCCAGCCTTCAGAACTATGAGAAATTACATTTCTGTTCTTTATTAGTTACCCAGTCTCAGATATTTTGTTATGGCAGCAAAAGCAGACTGAGACAGCCTCTCAGTCTAGATGGAATTCATGACAGGAAATGGGGTGAGTACATTATCCTGGTGACCCTTTAAGAGATGACTGGCAATTGTAGAAGTGGATCGCTATTACTACTTCTGTGGCTCTTCCTTTTACTTTCCATTGCTTGAAAATTAGTAGCCACTAAGAAGGCAGAGTAGGAGTAAGGCAAAGCAGTAATACAAAATGTAGATATTTAATTATTCCCCATTTACACAATGTCAATTCTAATCTCTGGAATTCACATATATCATTACTATTGCTTTATATTTTGAACATCCTTAAAAGATATCTGTGCTCACTTAACTCAAAAGTTTGCTTTTCAATATTTGGAATCTTAATTTTGATAATATATTAGAGACAATAATTATTAAAATGAAACATAAATCAATTAAATATTTATAAATATAAAGGTTCTTTTGAAAAATAGGGAAATGTTCCCTCTCCTTGAAATAAAGATACCACAGAGGTTGTGATAAAGATTGGCAAAATCATCCTGATATAAATGCTTATATGCCTATCTCAAATTAAAATAAACAGCATAATTGAAAACGCTAATTTTCTTCATTACTTTTAAGATAAGTATTGTCATGGAAATGTGCCTTATGAACAGGATAACTGCATGCATTTAATGTCATTCCCATTTGGTCGAATTTAAATTACTTAAATAATGATGCCCTATTAAAATGTTGCTTTAATTTTTAGGATTTTATGCATGGTGTTTTTTGTCATTTGTGATGCATTACATTAGGAAGACAAACATGCCTTCTCTTTTTATAAAGTATCCAAGGTAATAATGTAAAATCAGTACATCAGATATATATTGGTGTTATTTGAATTTGCCATAATTGTCATGCTGTAAGAGAATTTTTGTTGTCTTTGGCACATATTAATATAAGCCTAATCTTTTGTGCTCACAAAGGAAGTAACAAAACGTAGTTAATAAATTGAACCAAGTTTTTCTAACTATGAATTTAGGAGGAAATATTTTATTTTTATAATGATAAATAAATAGTACTTTTT